>NW_019229877.1:284849-335743 GCF_002742605.1 Olea europaea var. sylvestris
GTGTTGTTCCGAGATTGAGACCATCAATCATATTTTCACGAGCAGCAGCATCTCCGACCAGGTATGGCAGTACTTTGGAGACATCTTTCAGATACCTATGACTTCAGGGGAGGGGGTCAGACAGAGGTTCCAAAGACGGCGGTATTCTGGACATCACGTTTACCGTGGACACATTCGTATTATCATTCCTCTACTGATATTTTGGTTTCTATGGACTGAGAGGAATGATGCGAAGCATAGAGGTATTCGTATGGTGGCCAGACGTATTATTTGGAGGGTCTACCGCATGATCTCCTTTCTTCATATGGGAGGACTATTCCGAGTTGAGCATTGGCGAGGAGATGTGACACTTGCACCTTTTTTTGGCATTTCTTTGACCCGTCCTCTCCCACCACCACCTATTATGGTTGTTTGGCGCACTCCACCAGTTGGATCCTACAAGATCAACACTGATGGATGCGTCAAAGATGGATTTGCAAGTGGTGGAGGCATCATTAGGGACCACGTAGGATACTGTATCAGGGCATTCTCAGAATCGTATGGCCCATGTTTCATTTTGGATGCTGAACTCAGAGCCATACTAGATGGGCTTCTATTGGCCAGCGGACTTGGGATTTCAGCTATCTGGCTCGAGGCAGATTCAACATTGGCTATTCACTGCATTACCAAAGGTGGAGGACCATGGTCGATTCAGGGTATTCTTAGACAGATCAGAGACCTCATCTACTTCGATAGAGACACGGTTTCACACATCTACAGAGAAGGCAACCAGGTTGCTGATTCTCTTGCTACAGAAGGCTGGAATCATCGACGCTATCTAGAGAATGGACCACTAGAACTGCCTCGACATATTAGGGCGATAGTGCGGATCGACAGACATGGATTGCCCAGTTTCAGAGGTTCGTAATTTAGGCTATTCTTTATTGTATAAGGAAGTAGTACTTCCTCATTTATTACTTTCATTTACTATATTCATTTGTTGCATCATTGCTTTTTGGAGGTCAGGTTCATGCCCCCCTCCTTCTGTGTATTCTTGATTTTTATGAAATAAATATGGTTGGGGAACCCTTAACCCCCATCGACCTTCCTGGTGGATCCTAAAAAGTCACTAAGGATGTGTGGATGTCTTTACCAAAAAAAAAAAAAACAAAGGGTGAGGGCAAAAAGATTGAACCGGAGGTAAATTGATGAAGTAAATAATGAAACAATTTAAGAAGCGAACCAATCGATTTTGTGGTTATTTTGACAGGTTTTAAATTTTCAGCTATCTACATTAATTGGATAATTTTTTGGACAAGGTTCCCAAATCGATCTAGTCAGTTTTTATAACATTGGTCAACAATAAATTCGATCTGATGAGACGAATTGAACATATAAATATATTTCTTGATATGCAATAATACATTACTTGTGATTTGAAGATGAAACGGCGTTGCAAACTGGAGTGGTCGTCCTAAGAAATCTGTGTCCATTAAAGAAGACAGGCTGATTTTGCCTTTTGAATGATGATACGAAAAAGGTTGTACCCAAAAATGGCATTAAAAGAGAAAATGAAATGTCCCAATTTTAGACAAGCTTTTCGTCAAATATATGAAACATTTTCGGTCTTAATTCCATCAAAAGATGAGAAAGCCCATGCATGTCCTTTGGTATGTCTCTGTCACCCATAATTCAAGGAGTACTCCTCCACGAGCTGTATTATTCTGTATTCATTATTTGGAACCAGAAATAACTCTCACTTTGTCATGTTTGACTAAGCTAAAAAGTTCACTTATAAGTAGGTTTGGAGGTCGATTTTCTATAAAAATTGCCTTCATTTCCTCATAGCGTGTCTTTGAAAATAAGTAAGTTACGTGTGTTGACAGTGATGCAAGAGTTGTTGTGGGTTAAGTCAGTTATGACTTGAATCGTCTGGCCTAATTTGAAAGGTATAAATCTCCCTCACAGGATATTCTTTTATTTTTTAAAATCCAAGAAATAGACTCATTAGATAATAAAGCAATTGAAGACACGACCAAGAACCGTTACTAACTTCCCTACCTAACATGAAATCGAAGAAATAGAATCAATAGCTATGTCCTAGTGAGACACACAAGAACATGATCCATTACTAACTTCCCTAACTAACATTGTAATATCACGCGATATCCTCACATTTAGGGTAAAGGAAAATGCGAAGGGTTTCAATTTTTGTTGGAAACCATTTAACTTCATGAACAATAGTCCATTCTGCAATGCCACCACTTCAACATCTACCACTAAGAACCGACCAGATATCTACTTGGAAAAGGCCGCCATTAACACCTTGATCATGTTTTCCTCCAACTCCAATCCACTCCGCCCCACCGTATACTTCTTCGTCGGTGTATACTTTGGAACAACCGACTAGTGGCCTGGCACTTATTTGATCTCCATTATTTTCAAAATTCATTTTTTTTTCTTTTCAACAACACATTCTTTAGGAAAATAATATCACACGTAAATCCAAAATTTTTCCTTATTTTGACCACATATTTTCCACCAATCTTCTATTCCAAAAATAAATTCCTAACAAAAAAAGGAGCTCAAATAGGCACATGATTAAAGTTAATAGAATTTGCGAATAAAAAGTCGCGGATCCCATGAAATTGCTAGCTATAATTAATTGTTGACTAAGACTAGATTTTAATCCAAATTTTAAGTCGAACGATATTGTTCTTATTTTATGGTAAGCTTAGGACATTTTTCTGATTATAATTGTTCAAGGGTTATTTTGCATTCCGGTAAAATTAGAGTTATGTTGTAGGTAAGAACAAGGGCTCATTGTAAAATTAACCAATTTGTTTGAATTAATAAAATTTCATTTTACGTTTCTCAATATTGTGGATAGTTCATTATTTGATATTCATATCACCCAAATATTAAATCTAATTATTCAGTTATTCGTAGAATGAAAATATATTTTGTTGTGTACTTTGTTCTTTCGTTAATGTTGCATCATGTTTGGTGTAAGAACACATGTATGACTTTATGATACGTAATTCTCCGATTATAGAAGCTATATAATGCTATAAAAATGTTCAACTACATCGACAAGTTGATATGTTGCATTACAGGTAGAAACGATTGTGGTGGCAATTGGTGGATTTGACATAACAAATAATGTCCTCTTTGCAAGAATGGTGGCCAGATAGTTGTGGTGGTGAGACGATCGAAGAGTTGGCTAAAGGGAAGGATTATGATGGCAACGATAGTTCATGAGGGGCAAATGGATGTAGTTGGGGGTAACAATTATAAATCGGCACCAATGTTTGACATGACGACTAATTCACGTGAAGATTATGATAGTCCGTTCTTTGATATGGAGATGGGTGTGTTGTAGGACTAGATAAGTGATGATCATTTGAATTTGCTACAAGATGTGGTTTTTCTTTTGTATTGCTATATTTGCAAGCACATATGTAGTGACTCGAGTCTCTGTACTCAAGCTATTATATTATAGATACTGTTCGATTTGGGACAGCAATCGACCATTTGTTCGTCTTATCCCTCACAGCTTTTGATTAAATCCCTTAGAATTTGAATACAAAACTTCTACTTTACGACACACTTAAATTAAAGTTAGCCTCCCTACTCACCTCCCCCAGCCTTCAGCTAGTAAATGAACTCCCTCCGCACCATAATCTGCCATCACTTTTATTGCGCCTTTCCTTTCTTCATCATCCAACCTTGCGTCCTATCCTTCCTCGTCTTCTCAAAACCTCCATCCCAACCATTCTCATCACTTTCGAAATGTCTCCCCAACGGAGTAACTCTCTTACAATTTCCTTCTCGCTTCTATCACTTGCACCCCGACCTACTTTCTTGTCAAGTACTTACTTTTTTTATGTCCTAGTATGCAACAGTTAAAGCAAAACTTGGGCAGCTTCTCGCCTCATCAACATAAACCTTAATTCCCATCTTCAAAGGTATCGTGATATCAATGGTGACCTAATTCTCATAGATGGCCCCCTCAAAATCGACAACTTCGACCACCCTTATGGATCCAATATCCCATTGGAGGAAAAATTCCTCAACAACTTGGACCACTGAGACGTGATGAATTTGGAAGTATTTAGAGAGAGAACTTGTGGGTGCCGGAATTGGTAGTTGAAAGTGGTGACGGGAACAGTGGTGGCAATGTGGGTCGAAGGTGGCGACGATGGCTATTTCTATTAGGCTCGTCCAGGGCCGGACCTGATGAGAGGCCCAAGAGGCCTCCGCCTCAGGCCCAGATTTTTAGGGGGGCCAAAATTTTCCCCTTATATTATTATTATTATTATTATTATTATTATTCTTTTTTAATAGAGACGGGAGACCAGACCACTTAATCACTTATCCTGCAAAATTCAAAACCCTTCCAAAAGAGGAAATAGTGTAAAGGCAGGGCCACAGTAGCCGCTTCCATTTCTTCTTCGGCCGACGATCGCAAAGAGCTTGTCTTTTGTTTGTTGTGTATTTAGTTTTCCGAAAATCTAGCCGGTTTTTCAGTTTTTTTTTTTTTATTTGATTTGCCTTTTTTACTTTCATCGTCATTTCTTATGCATTTCTAATTTCTCTAGGCTTTGGATGTTACAGATTGCATTGAAAAGTTTGATTCTAGAAAATTATCTGATTAGTTTTTTTTTATTATTTAATTTGAAGAATTATGTTATAAACTAAATTTAAGATTTGTTTATGCGAACTTATTATTTCACTAAAAACAAACTCAGAAACCAATTAGTTTATCATAAATTAATGTGTAAAGGAAAAACCTTATCTTGCTCAACATAAAAGTAGCAGAGTTGAGTTGATTCAAAAAAGGATTTTACCCTTGCAATTATTTTTATGCACTGTATACTGTTATGCACAAATATAGGTCCCACGCAAGACCATATTTGCTATAAACAGCAAATGAAAAATTTTGAGCATGGGAATATTTTCCATATTTGGAAAGGATAGAATTTCTTGCCTCATTCCATTTTCAAAGGGGCCTGTTTTCCTAACATCCACTCATTCAAAGTTCAGAAGATTAATTAACTAATCAAGAATAAGAATAAGGACATGATTAGACATCAGAAATTAACAGTTTGCTTTAATTTTTCTATTCTTAGTAGCTTGAGAATGATATTGTTTAACAATATTATTAGTCAAGTAGGATTTTCTAAGGAAAATGCTTCTTCCACTAAACTTGTTAGGGAATGGCTATTCTAATTTTAAATATTACTTATCTGTGTAGATTTATTTCTTCTTCACAAATTGTAATAAATCTGAAACCTTATGAATTTTTTGGTTGAACTCTAGTTTAATAATCACATTAGATAATATTAATGTACTAATATTTTTGGACCACTTTGGGATCCTTGCAGGTCATTTTTTGGGGTCCCAATCCCAAGTCATAAAAAATAAAGATAAAAAAAATTAAGAGTTAAGAACGTAAAGATTTTATCATTTACATTTTGCCTTTGTTATGTGACCTTTGCTGGGATATCATTTATGGATTACTTACTTATTTTTGGTCTTTGTTTTTTTCACCTTTCAGCAATTGATAGTTGTTGAGTGACTTGAATTAAATATCATGGCTCCTAAATATGTATCTGGAGCTCAAAAAAAGAAAAAAGAAAGAAAGAGTAGAGGCGTTAATTCGAAGCCAGACTGGAGATATGAAGAAGTACTTTAATAACAAGAAACAAAAAGAGAAGGAAGGAACACTAGAAAATTTATTGATTGAGAAACAACATAATCAGAATGATAATGACAATGTGGATGAGCAGAAAGAGAACGAGGAAATGATTGAACCTGCCAATGTGGATGAATCAAAGCAAAATGAGGCAGATAATATTCAACATGAAGATTTAAATCAAGAGAATTGCTTTTCTTTGAATTTTGAAGATCCCAAAAATTGGAAGGACATCCACATTGATCAAAAGACGAGGGACTTTTTAGTTTAAATAGATCCGAAAAGAGTTGATGGCATCTTGTTTCCCAAAGATAGTCAAGGTAGACATTTTGAATCGTCACACTATAAGCGGCTACTTGCAAATGGGCAGATAACTGATAGAAGATTGTTAGTGTATTCCATTTCTTTAGACAAGATCTTTCGTTTTTGCTACAAGTTGTTTAAAATAGAAAGAACAATGAAAAGTATTGGTCAATTGGGTAATGAGGGATATAAAGATTGGCATAATATGCATTGTCGCCTTACAAATCATGAAGTGTCTAAGGAGCATATAGGCTGCATGACTAGTTGGATAGAACTAGAAAATAGGCTTCAAACAAAGCATACAATTGGCCATCAACAAAGAAATAGAGCATTGGAGACAAGTGTCGAGGATAATTGCTATTGTTAAACGACTTGCTAAAAATACTTTGGCATTTCGCGGAGATTGTGAGCAACTTTACGTGGAGAACAATGGACTTTTTTTTTGCAAATGATAGAAATGGTTGCTGAATTCCAATAATAAGAGAACAAATTCGACGTGCTCAAGCACGTGAGATTCAGTATACATATTTTGGTCCTAAGATTCAAAATGAATTGATACAAACTTTGGCAGGCGAGGTGACAAGTGCAGTTGTCACAGAAGTAAAACATGCAAAATATTTTCTGTCATACTTGATTGTCCTCTAGATGCGAGTCATGAGGAGCAAATGTCTCTAGTAATACGATGTGTGGATGAATCAATGGACTCTTTGATGGTACAAAAATATTGGATTGAATTTTTGAAAGTGGACGATACATCAGGACTAGGACTTTTCACTCAACTTACAAATGTGTTAACGAATCTTGAGCTTGATGTTGACAATATAAGAGATTAAAGGTATGATAATGGAGCTAACATGAGCGGGAGACATAAAGGTGTACAAAAAATGTTATTTAAAATAAATCCTAGAGCTTTCTATACTCCATGTGGTTGTCATAGCCTGAATCTAGCATTTTGTGACATGACAAATTGTTGTTCTAAAGCTATGTCCTTCTTTGGAGTGATACAATGCATCTATGCAGTGTTCTCTTCTTCTCCCAAACGATGGAAAATTTTTAAAGATAAGGTTGAAGGTCTGACATTTAAGCTATTGTCACAAACATGCTGGGAAAGTCATGTGGAAAGTGTCAAGCCTATAAAAGAGCAATTTGTACAAATAAGAGACGCTTTACTTGACTTGGCAAACGTTACTGAAGATCCTAAAACAAAGAGTGAAGCTGAGTCATTAGCAACATATGAACTTGAAAATTTTGAGTTCTTACTTGGTATGGTCATTTGCTATAAGTTGTTGCATGCTTTCAATACTGTGAGTAAATATTTTCAAGCCAAAAATATAGATATTGATGAGGCTATCAAGCTTTTAGAAGCACTTATTTTGTTTCTCGAAAATTATAGAGAATATGGATTTGTCAATGCCATGGATGAAGCTAAACAAATAGCAGTTGAAATGGGAGTTGAAGCTGTTTTTCGAGAGAAACGTAATATTCGAAGAAAGATGCAGTTTGATGAAAGTGGTAGTGAAGAGGTAACACAATCAGCTGAAGAATCTTTTCGAGTTGATTATTTTCTCTTTATAATTGACCAAGCTTGATCTTCAATTCAAACTCGGTTTGAACAATTTAAACATTATGAAGCGACATTTAGATTTTTGTTTAATTCGGAGAGATTAAGGAGTATCCATGTTGACAGTTTGTTGAAATCTTGTAAGAATCTTGACCAGTATTTGAGCCATAATGGACATTTTGACATTATTGGTGATGACTTATGTACGGAGTTGTTAGTTTTGAAGTGCTATTTACCTGGAGAAACAAAAAGAGCAATTGATGTACTAAATTATTTAAAGAAAATGAATGGTTGTTTTCTGAATGCTTGCATTGCTTACAAGATTTTGCTCACTATACTAGTTATAGCTACATTAGCAGAAAGAAGTTTCTCCAAATTGAAATTGATCAAGACTTATCTTCGATCAACTATGTCACGACAAAAATTGAATGGATTGACTATGTTGTCCATTGAAAAGGAAATGATTGAACAACTCGACTATACAAAGTTGATTGATATTTTTGCCTCAAAAACCGCAAGACGAGTTGTATTTAAATGATGGTTTAGAACATTTTCTTATACATCTTTGTGTTGCTATTTGATTATAATATAAATATTTTGAATTTCATTTTTATTTGTTGCTTTATTATGGATTTTATGTTAAAAATTTAGTTCCTTAAAACTCTTACAAATAATATTTAAAAAAAAAAATCATTGTTTTCTATGAAGTAGGGGCCCAAATTCTGAATCTCGCCTCAGGCCCTGCGAAACACAGGTATGGCACTGGGCTCGTCGGAGAAGAGGCAATTTTGATTGGGTGGGCGAGTGGTGTGTGGGGTGAGGTGGAAGATAAGGTATTTTTTGGTTTTTTTTTTTCTGATTTTATTTTATTTTTTTTAATTTTTTGTAATATGAAATTAACGAAGTAACCATTTTGTCTTTATCAAATTTGGTCAAAATAAATTTTTTTAGTCAACTAATGGTCAAATAAACGAATTCCGTCCAAATGGACTCCAGCTACATATTTTTGAAAGGATAGGAACCTTCGGTGGCACAAATTGAAAGTTAGAGTAAAGTCCGCAAAAATAGAAAAGGTTAGGTACCGCTGCTGCAATTTCTTCAATATTTTTGGAACAAAAATGTAAAACAATATTTTCGAAACGGTTTGCTTTTTATTGTATTTGTGAAAATATCCATATTTATGTAAGACGACTATGGCAAAGCTTTTATTAGAATATAAGTTGTACATATATTAAAGTAAATAAAAGTCATGAATCTTATGAAATGGATGAATAAAATAGAGTCGATGTTCTTGCAGCCAATTATAAATTTTGTCGAACATGCCCGGAGGTTAAAAAATACTTATTGAGCCAAGAATCATGAAATGGGATGCATGGATCATTCTATTGGGTCAGTTCGAGGGTTAAAATACTTGGCTGTTCTTTGGTTTGGATCAAAACTATTTTATAATATTAAGTCAAAATTAACAATTAAATTTAATCACATATTTTCTCACAACTTTTAAACGACATATTTTATACATTTTTTATTAAAAAATAATTTTAAAACCTACACTGAAGAGTAACTTGATAAGTTGAAAGGATTTCAACAAGGTAAGAATACATAATTAGAAATGTTTAAACATACACTTTCAAAAATAAGAAACTCGTAAAAAAGTTTAAAAAACATGGTGATTACATCTGTGACCACCTGCTAATAGTATGTCACAATAATAGATCAAAATGTCACAAAACTCACAACTATGGTTACAGTCACAAATTGCGTAAGGTCGCAGTCACAGCACCACAAATTTTGAGTCACAATTACAAATATAATTTCAATTACATATTTTTTTAAGCAATGTTATTTATTAGTTACAAATGATCAATTTTATTGACCACAATCATCCAAATAATTGGTTATAAAAGGTTTTAACCCACTCCATCACCACCAGTGCTAATTGTATGCCGTGCCATCTCACCATCACCACTATTTGCAGTTGTAGATCAACCACCACCATTTGCAAACCACCAAAAATTGCCCCAAAACTCCGACTAAGCAAATCAAGTCAGATTGGAGGATGAATAAACCACCTCAAAACCCCCCAAATTTATGACATTTCGTTTGGAGAGAAAATAAATATGGTTAAGGAGTGGTGTGGGTGGGAGTGGAGAGTGTACACTTGATTTTTGAAAGAACAAAGTCAAAATCTGAATTTTGAAATGATAAGTTAAAATGTAGGGATAGCTGTAATTTCCTCATTTGACATCCTAATGGGCTAGTTCCATAGATGGGCCTCGTAGCAGCAAAAAAGCCCGTCAAATTTCCTGAAATTGGAAACAAAAAGTTAAAACCAACTAATAGTGGATCTATTAATTTCCATTGTTTTTCTTGATCGAAAGGTCAAGCAATATGAAATATTTCTAAATCAACATATATTGAAATCGCTCCTTATTACAAAACTTCTATTTTTTTTTATTTTTTTTTGTACACTTCCCGTGCAATATACATTAGAATTCACTAGTAAGGTTTAATGCATAAGTGCTTGTGTAGAAAGGTTATTCACACTCAATATCAACCATAAATTCTCGAAAATATTATTTTTCATTATATTTTTAACCACATTCTCCAAAATGTAAATTAAAAAAAAAAAAAAATCACTCCCACATGAAGAGTGAGAGCTTGTAAATATGTTACTGTCGAAAAATCTTTAAGAGAAGGTTTCAAACGAGATTTATAATCACTAATATATTTGACAAGCAAGAATAGAAAGAAGTAAGCATTGCTATACAACACGCGACTTCTCTTCTCTAATCATATCTAATTTGATCATTGAACATTTGTGAACTTAACATGTTTCATAGTTAGGGATGTTAAGGCGAGCCAATCCGATTGTCAGCTCGACTTACATCCTAGACAAACTCTGAACACGAGTTGAGCAGTAATTCACTCATGCTAGACAACTCATTTTAGGCTCATGGGTGACACACATTTTAGAAAGTTCAACAATTTTTCAAAAAATAAAAAATAAAAATGAGAGAGAAAGAGGTGAGTCACGAATGACTCGTGAGACTTTCTTGAGGCTAGTTGGCTCGTCGGTAAGTTGAGCGACTCATATTGCTTCATTTATCACTCATATATATATGTCTTCACATTTGAAATTATATTCGACATTAAATTGTTCGATTTACACTCTTTCTTGAGCGTAAGGCATGATTAATTATTAACAACGCGAACACTCCGACTAATAAGGCCCCATTTAGTTTCATATTTCTTTAAAATTCATTTCCAATCCACGTGACTTACAATTTCTATTAGTTTTTCAATAGTACATTTTATTAATGGGTAATTATATTACCACTACAAATATAACAAGCACACCACAATTTTCTTATTTACTAAAATATCCATAAGTAGAATTAAATAATTAGAATTTTAATGTACTTTTTAATAAATAAATTATTATTACTCCACAAATGTAAAACTTAATTTCTTTCTTCATTTTTTCTCAACATTTCACCGTTCATAATTTTTTCGGTGATTTTTTCCTTCCTTCACAGCAGCAAGATAATTTTTTTTTCTCACTGTAAATAAATTCATTTTTTTTTCAATTTATTTGCCGAGTTTGAAAATTAAGGATCTTATTTCTTTGTTGAGTCAAACATATTTATTATGATTTTGAAACAAGCATGTAAAATTATGAATTTATATGCATGAGATGTGTCAGTTTTATTGGATTTTTGTATATACAAGTATATGAATTTCTCTCCATCTATAACACACCAAAACCATAAAAATTTGAGAAAAAAGAGAGAGGACGATGGGAAATCAACACATGAAATCTTCCTGCAAATTGTTTGAATTTACTTT
Organism: Olea europaea var. sylvestris; assembly: GCF_002742605.1. NCBI lineage: Eukaryota > Viridiplantae > Streptophyta > Magnoliopsida > Lamiales > Oleaceae > Olea > Olea europaea. The sequence continues at coordinate 296,240 of NW_019229877.1, forward strand.
AAAGAATCCTATATAATGTTACAATTAAAATCTCGTTGAAAGCAATTAAAACAAGTTATTATTGTAGTGCAAGATTTCTGTGACGAAAAGATAATATTTTCTACCTATAATGCACTTGGTGCAAAATCTGTGTGATGAAAAGATACTGCAAATTCTTATTTTAGAATTAGTGAAAATGTTTAAAGAATGAAAAAAATGAGAAGTAATATTGGAATGATAAGTACACCACATTTTTTTTTTTAGTTTTAGTTTTTATTGGACTATGAGTATAATTGTAAATTTATTGTGATGTATATATTGAAAATATAATTTAATTGTAGTGTGATTATAATGTGGTATAAGAAATAAATTTTGTGGTGGAAATATAATTACCCTTTATTAATTTTTATAATCTACTACAAAAATAATTTTTAACGGTGCCTAGCCTAAACTTACAATTTAAAAAGCTGGGAACTTTGCCCTTCCCTCAAGAAATCCCAACTAATAAAAACAGGAAAGAATCAAGCTCCTTGAAATCTCCCAAAGAGGCTCAATTCTCCATCTTCCCTGAAAATTCTAAATCTTCCTTCTGTTGATCCACTCGGAAGTTTAAAATTAGTTTTCTTTTTAGTCTCCTCCGGTTCAATTCTCTCTTCAAAGCACTGTTCACTTTCTCTTGCATCAAAATCTAAACTTCTGCATTTGTATACAATTAGGATTAATTTCTGCACATAAATAATTGTGAAGAGTTAGAGAAGATGGCTGGCGCTGCGACAATGGTGAGCTCGGCCGGTGGGCTATTGGCGATGTTGAACGAGACCCACCCGGCGCTTAAGCTACATGCGCTTTCTAATCTTAACGCATTCGTGGACTACTTCTGGCCTGAGATCTCAACCTCCGTTCCTATCATGTAAAATTTTCCCTTCTACATAGTTTATAAGTATTTTTGTATGTGGGTATGTATGTAAACTAGGGTTTTGTGACTGGATTGGTATTTCTTTTTTATTTCTTGTGAGTTTTGTTAAACTTTGGATGTTCTGTATTATTGGTTTAGAAGAAAAGATAGACTATTGTGGAAATTTTCGTTTGAACATGACAAAGTCTAACTTGTTTGGCTTTCTGTTTATGTGGGAATTAGTTAATATTTCATTTCTGTTTAGGAGGTGCTTGAATGTTATTTATCCCTGAGGTCACTATGAAAACTGTAGATAAACTGAGAAATTTTGAGGTTTTCCGGAAATATAGGCTTTAGATAAGATTGAAGAGAGCTTAAATATAAAGAAGCTTGAGAGAAAGGATGAAGAGAGTTTAAATATAAAGAAGTTTGGATTTTTGTGCTTGAATCAGGTGTTCTTTTCATCGTGTAAAAAGTACTAGCAAGAGAGAATATAATGGTTTCGAAGAATTGTCAAATTTTGCCAAAGAATTAAGGAATCTTGATAAATTTCTTGTTTCAGGTTATTGAATAGATGAATTTTGACCTTACACTTTGGCCTTTGGCTTGTTGGAGTAGGAGCTATGTCGCAATTTACTGAGTCGTTGGCCTTTTTAAAACTGATTTGTCACTGATATCTATATTATGTAATTTTATATACGAATTCTTTATCTTACTTTTGACTACTTTGTTTGAAAACTCTAGATAACATCTGTGTATTTTTTGGTTATGCAGAGAAAGTTTATATGAAGATGAAGAATTTGACCATAGACCACTAGCTGCATTACTTGTTTCCAAGGTAAAAATATGTTCCTTATGTGTAACTGTAGAAGATGTAGATTTATTTTTTATGTATAAAAGATTAGTGTAAAAGATCTGAAAATACGCCACAAGAAAGTGTATATAGATCTTAACTATGTAAAATCAAATTGCAGTGAATTGTTGAAATATTAAGGTGAGAATAGCAAGGCGTAGTTGTGGATGTATGCTTAGACCAGACCATTATTTATTTATTTTTTTTTTCTTTCTTTTTGAATATTTCTTCAATTAATTTACTCTGCTAACTACTAGACCTTTAGTAGTTTGAGCGTAAAAATAACGTAAAAGGGTGATATCAAGTTCCAATGTTTGAAGTATTTACATTAACCAATCCATTTTTATCTTAGGTTCCTTGGGAGTCACTATATCTTCCTCCATTGGAATTCACATTTTGATTACAGTTCAAAGTTTTGTCCATTTTTTTGATAATTTTACAATTATTTATTTGCCATTGATAATACCTATATTCTTTTTCTTCCTGTGTCTTGGTTTGTTTATCTGGTAGCATCCGATTACTTTACTAACTTATGAAAGCATAACTTTCTGCCATTTTGATTTTGGGGATCATTTGATGTCAAGAAGATGGAGGGTAACAATTGGAAATGGAAGTGTTTGTTTTGAAATAGAAAATATGATATTTCCTCTGCAGTGTGGCGATTTTGAGGACAGTTTTATTACATCAATATGGTTCCTAGAAGGAATTTGAGTTGTATGATGGTCTAGTCTTATAACCTGTTAACACATCTTGTCACACACCCAGTTCTTCAGCAAATTTAAGCAAATTACTGGGCAGGGTTAACATAAATGGTTCTCCATGCCTTGTTTCACAGTAAGTCCATTAAGTTTTCCTACTGGTCCATATTGTGGTATTATTCTTATGGGAATTATAATCTTTTAACCATCAGAACAAGGCATTCATTTTATCGTTAGTAGCCATTTTTGTTTTCTGTGTATGTTTACTTACTATGTTTCTGTCATCAGGTTTTCTATTATCTAGGTGAACTGAATGACTCATTATCATATGCCCTTGGAGCTGGTCATCTATTTGATGTTTCAGAGGATTCAGACTATGTTCATACTCTTCTTGGTCAGTATTTAGTCAATGCCCATTGCCCTGTATTCTCTCTCAAAAATAGTGTGCCAATTACTTCTGTTAGGTCAAAAAAATATGTTAAAGTTATTCCAAATGAGTGTAGTCTCTTGATAGGTATTACTTCTAGCCAGGTGACCATATAATATTTAGGCGTTTACTAACCAGGCTTGTTAATAATTTTCTATTCTTATCTTGCTTCACTCAGCTAAAGCAATAGATGAGTATGCCAGTCTCAACACTAAGGCAGCTGAGGCACACAATGAATCAGCAACAGTGGACCCTAGACTGGAGGCAACTGTTGAGAGAATGCTTGATAAGTATGTAATTATAGTCTTCGTGATTGCTGTACGATTTCCTCTTGCCTTAAATGTGGCCTTTTTCCTTTATTTTCAGATGTATCGTGGATGGAAAATACCAACAAGCTATAGGAATGGCCATAGAATGTAGAAGACTAGATAAACTCGAGGAAGCAATTACAAGGAGTGATAATGCTCATGCAACTATTAATTATTGCATTGATATCTCTCACTCCTTTGTTAATCGAAGAGAATATCGGCGTGAGGTAAAATCATACAGCAAGCATCGTCAACCTTTTTGTGTGGGTCTTTTCAGATATCCTATTAATTGCCCAGTAGGCTTCTATGTTCATAGCTTTGCCTTTTATTTTGTGAGAAACAGTTTCTCAAATATTTGTTGCCGTTTGTATATTGTTCCCTCATGCTTACAGAAACATGTTGCTGGTTATATGAAAAATCCTGTGGCCGGAATCCCGAAGTCTCTGCTGCTTCAGTAAACAAAATCTACAAGAAGTGAATTTATAAGTAGTAGTAAATGTTAGTAGGTTAAAGGAAACAATAATCGGTCATCTTGAAACTTGGGAGTATAATTGAATATATCAACATACATAGTTATGTTACATATTCGGGAAAGTAATTTCCTTTCTAATTTTCTCTACTGTTTTTGGAGTTGCATGATTTCTAGACCATGTTGACCTTCAATGTGAACTTGAGTAGATTGATAATGGTTTGACCTAATCTGATGCTTCATGGATGAGAAGTGAATTTTAATGGATGTTAAATTGTTTGCTCTGATAAAAATCATGGCGGAGTCAATGAGAGTAATTTGTGGTCTGATATGGATAAGTTAGATAAAATTTGGTTCAAGATTCCTTTTTCATTACTTTCTCAGTGACGTTGATTGATTGTACCGGTTGAGGGCAAGAGATGGAATGAGAATTACAGCATGTATAAGCATGAGGCAAAGATCTGTTGCATTTCAACTGAATTATGTAAATAAAATATCTTCATAGTTAATAGCAAGTATTATAATGTTATCCAATGCTAGTGGTTGGCATAGATAACCTTTATTTGCTAAAACAAAAAAGGGTGTGTTTACATTTTCCTGTTTTCATATCTTATAAATGGTTAGAGTCTTTTACTTAAACGCGTCTAGGTTATTTTCGTCTTATTTAAGTTTGAATACATACACAACCCCATGTGTGTCTGCTGCATTTTTTTTGTATGATACGATATTAGGAAGTGGGTGACCAAAAAATTCTCAAAGCATTCTGGAATTTTAGGATTTTTTCAGTTGCTTGATGATTGTAACTACGCTCAGGCTCTGAACAATTTGCTTTCTTGTATAAAGAATCAATTGGCAATAACAAAGAATGAATTAGTATTTTACTTGCATCTAGGTACACGTCCAGTGTCAACCTTCAAGTTGAACTGTAGTGACTTTGGTGTAGGATTTCTGGCTGCAAATTATGGCTCTGACTCTACCTTGACAGTTTGTTTTGGGAATGTCTTCCTCCATCTATTGTTTTGTTTGTTTTAATTAAGGCCATCATTATAATGAGCTTCTTCAGATTTTTGTTTATTATAAAAGTGGTCAACATTATGATGAGATCCCACAAGTTTGCTAGCTTTTGGCATTCTTTTACAGTTAGGAAGCACAGATCCTCCTTCTCCTCCTCCGCTGTAGTTATGTTTGTATGGCCATCAGTATTGTATATTAAATTATCTTCTTACTGTTTCTTAATAAGAAAATATTATTAGACATTTCAAACTAATGTTCAAGAACTAACTGAATTATTTTTTAATGTTATCAAGTATCAACACATGCTGATCCTGTGCAACAGGTGCTTCAGCTTCTTGTCAAAGTATATCAGCAACTTCCATCTCCAGATTACTTGAGCATTTGTCAGCGGCTAATGTTTTTGGATGAGCCAGAGGGTGTTGCAAGCATACTGGAGAAACTTCTACGATCAGAAATTAAGGAGGATGCACTGCTGGCGTTTCAGATCGCCTTCGATCTTGTGGAGAACGAACACCAAGCTTTCCTTCTTAATGTGAGAAACAGGCTCCCAAGTCCCAAGTCACTACCTTCAGAATCTGTGCATTCAGGGTCTCCTGAACCAGGTTCTGTGCAAAGTGAAAACACCACCACAACTGAGGATGTTCAAATGACAAATGGGAGCCAAGTAGATGGGAATACATCAAGTCCTGATCCTCGTGAGGCAATTTATGCTGAAAGGATAACAAAAATAAGAGGAATTTTGTCAGGAGAGAATTCAATACAGTTGACTCTGCAATTCTTATACAGTCATAACAAGTGAGTAGTCATCCTTCCATTATGTTTCTTATATCATGTATTGACTATCAGATTCATAAACAATTCCTTAAAGAAGGTTCTCAAAAGTCCAATAAACGGTTGGCTCCTTATGTGTTTGCAGGTCAGATCTCCTTATCCTCAAGACAATAAAGCAATCTGTTGAAATGAGAAATAGTGTCTGTCATAGTGCAACTATATACACTAATGCAATTATGCATGCTGGAACAACTGTGGATACATTTCTTCGGGAGAATCTGGTAAATTAATTTTTCACCTCTATCTCTTTACTTGATCATATATTGTGTATTCAATTTCATTTCTAACTTGTGCAAGTGAATGATCAGGACTGGTTAAGCAGGGCCACAAATTGGGCAAAATTTAGTGCAACAGCAGGATTGGGTGTTATTCATAGAGGCCATCTGAAGCAGGGGAGATCGCTCATGGCCCCTTATCTGCCGCAGGGTGGGGCTGGTGGCGGGGGTAGTCCTTATTCTGAAGGTGGAGCATTATATGCTTTGGGTTTGATTCATGCTAACCATGGGGAAGGCATTAAACAATTTCTTCGTGATAGTCTACGAAGTACTAATGTCGAGGTATTTGCCTTTTTTATGCAAGGATATATACCTATTCACCCCTATATTTCTCCATTTAATATTTACAACTGGAAATTTTGATTGGTGCAGGTTATCCAGCACGGTGCTTGCTTAGGTCTTGGTTTGGCTGCCTTGGGAACTGCTGATAACGATGTCTTCGATGACATTAAGAACGTGCTTTACACTGACAGTGCTGTAGCTGGTGAAGCTGCTGGTATTAGTATGGGTTTATTGATGGTTGGAACAGCCAGTGAGAAGGCTGGTGAAATGCTTGCTTATGCACACGAGACTCAACATGAGAAGATTATCAGGTGAAGACTGCTTCTGTTATCAGAGCATAGAATGAAGATTCTATCTAAACCCTTCTTTACTATTTTGTTTGGTTATGACATCTTGGCAGGGGTTTGGCACTAGGGATAGCTCTTACGGTCTATGGTAGAGAGGAAGAAGCTGATACACTTATTGAGCAAATGACACGGGATCAAGACCCTATTCTACGTTATGGTGGCATGTATGCTTTGGCATTGGCATACCAGGGCACAGGTAACAATAAGGCCATCCGTCAACTTCTGCATTTTGCTGTATCAGATGTGAGTGACGATGTAAGGCGGACAGCTGTTCTGGCTCTTGGGTTTGTCTTGTATGCTGATCAAGAACAGGTTGGTGCCTTTTCTTTTTCTGTTGCTTTGAAGCTTATACATTACTGGTTCTCTGGATTTCATCGATCTCAACTTGTGATGACTTTATGTAGTTGGACATATATTTTCAACACTTTTGGATCATAGAATTTAGTGAACTGTTTGACTAAAAAGATCCCGTGCATGTGTGTATATTTATCTATAAAAGATGAGAGTGATTAGGTATGTTGCATGAGGTGTTCCCCACATCCCCACCTGCATGATTTCTGCTTATTGTGTTTACTGCTGTTCAAATGCAGACTCCTCGAATTGTTTCCCTGTTATCCGAGTCCTACAACCCACATGTTCGATATGGTGCAGCACTGGCCGTTGGTATTTCGTGCGCTGGTACTGGTCTGAGTGAGGCCATATCATTGCTTGAGCCTTTAACATCAGATGTTGTTGACTTTGTTCGTCAAGGTGCTCTGATTGCAATGGCCATGGTGATGATCCAGATCAGTGAAGCCAGTGATTCTCGTGTTGGTGCATTCAGGTATTGCCATTTTTTTCCCCCTCCATTTGCTTTACTTGTATATATTTTTCTCTCTCCGTCTTAGCATTTTCACTTTACTTAGGCGTCAATTGGAAAAAATTATTCTTGACAAGCATGAAGACACTATGAGTAAGATGGGTGCAATTTTAGCTTCTGGAATCCTTGATGCTGGTGGAAGGAATGTGACTATTAAATTACTTTCAAAGACGAAGCACGATAAAATTACCGCAGTTGTTGGTCTTGCTGTGTTCAGTCAATTTTGGTACTGGTACCCACTTATATATTTCATTAGCTTGTCATTTTCACCAACTGCTTTCATTGGTTTGAACTATGACCTGAAAGTACCAAGCTTCGAGTTCCTGTCACATGCAAAACCCTCATTGTTTGAATATCCTAAGCCAACTACTGTACCCACAACCACTTCGGCTGTTAAACTTCCTACTGCAGTTTTATCAACATCTGCTAGAGCCAAAGCCAGGGCTAGTAAGAAAGAGCAAGACAAGACTAATGCCCCAAAGTCATCTGGAGCAGAGCCGAGTGCGGGAAAGGGGAAATCAATTGACAAGGATGAGGACTCTATGCAGGTAAGTATCATCATTTGCATTCATAGATGGTGCCGTGCTTTATACCATTGACGACTCCTCTTTTTGCCCGTTTTGATGGCGATTATTGAGAAAAAATAATATTTTGAACAGTGATTTTTTTTTTTTTTTGGAGAACGCGTGGTTAATAAGTAGGAAAAAGTTTTAAATTTACGTGCAAAATATTTTTATCGTGTGAATGTGTGATAGAAAATAAGTATGAGAATTAAAGAGTTTTGTTTTAAACGGTGACAAACGGGAGCTTTTATGTGGATATGGGTATTGCCTTGTGTTGACCAACAAGATTATTGATAACTAGCTTTCTCACATTCACTATTTTCAGGTTGATAGCCCAGCAGATAAGAAGGCAGAACCTGAGCCATCTTATGAAATCTTGACCAATCCAGCCAGAGTGGTTCCTGCTCAAGAAAAATTCATCAAATTCCTTGAAGAGAGCAGATATGTGCCTGTGAAGTCAGCAGCGTCGGGATTTGTTCTGTTGAAAGATCTTCGTCCTAATGAACCTGAAGTATTGACGCTCACTGATGCACCCTCGTCAGCAGCATCAAATCCTGGTGGATCAGTTACCGGGCAACAGAGTTCTGCCTCAGCAATGGCTGTTGATGAGGAGCCCGCACCGCCACAGCCATTCGAATTCACACCATGAATTGTTCAATTGAAACTACTGTTATATATACGTGAGCTTTTGCGGTTGAGCTTGTGACATTTCATAGGAGCCAAAAATATTAATCTGATCCTAGCTCGGCTGCGAATCAATGGAGCTACGATCAATGTCTATTTAAGCCTGTGGCTTTGGATTTTTAATTGAATCGTCGGGTCTAAGCAGGATTTCGAATTTCAATCGAATCATGAAGTCTTAATATGATACACAGTTAGGATCTGTTCGATAATGATTATAAGAATTGATTTTTTGATCGTTAGAGATAAGTGGGTTCCATCTGTGAATGAAGAGGTCATAAATGATGGTGGGAACAATAAATTTACGACCAAAAAATTTATCTTTTGGGATAAAAATTGCATTCAAATGAGAGCTTAACGTAGAAAGAGAGAGATCAACTAAAATTTTAGACCAAAACATCAAAATCAATTTATAGTCAAGAGAGGTCATTTATTTTATTTTTTCAATTTGTTTTCTTTACGTCTTGAAATATACAATTTATTATGATTTGTACGCCAATCTGCTAAATTTTTTGACACAGCATTCGTCACTCATAGCGTACATTAAAAATGAATTTTAGCATGGTCAACACCACTTGAGAAAGTACAAGATTTGTTGCTTTTGTTTGAGTTTTACTTCGTCCATGTTTTGGCTTTATTAAAATGAGATTTTAGAAGAAAACGTGCATTGTTGGTTGGCGATTTTTGACAAGTTATTAATAGAAGAGGTGACAATGTTTAGTTATTCATGGCCTTCGTGTGAAGATAGAAGGTAAAAATAAGTAGATTAGAATTTCTCTTGGGCATATTAAGGAGAATATATAAGAATTAAAAGTGTCAATATTTTAGAGATAATATTTATTTCACAAATTCTTAAACTAAATTTATATTTCGTAAAAATTCAAAAATGTTCTCTTATTTCTTTCTTGTATCATCTTCTTTCTCACTATCTTCGTCTAGTCTAACTAAAGAAGTAGCGAGCAGAGGAACATTCAACTTGCTATATAACAAAGTTGTTGCTCCTCCCATTTATTTAATATGGATCTACAATAGTACAAATAGGCTTACAAAAGCAAAACTCAATCTATTTCAAAATTTACAAGCTCTCAAATTCCTAATGATACATATACTAGCCCATATATAAGCACACATTATTACCAAAGCATTAGCCTCTCTCCCCCCCTAAATTCTTGTATTGCCTTTGTCTCACCTTGGATTTGAATCCTTTGTTATGGATTCCTAACAATACATATACCAACCCATTTATAATCACATATTATTACCAAAATCTTAGGCTGCGGTTGGTTTGGCGTTTTCAGGCCATTTTTCGCTTTCCATTTTCTAAAATGTGGAAAACACGTTTGATTCGTCGTTTTTGAAAATGTATTTTCGAAAACAAGTTAAAATTTATAACTGAAAACGCAAAACGATTTTTTATCGTTTTGAGCGTTTTCAATTATAAATTTCCAAAATGCACCTTTTTCAAGAACACTAAAATCGTTTTGAAATCGAAAATGGAAAATGGAAAACTAAACCAACTGCACCCTTAACTTCTCTCCCCCTAAATTCTTGTATTGCCTTTTCCTCACCCAGCATTTAAACTCTTTGTTACGGATTCCTAATGATAAATACATCAGCCCATTTATAAGCACACATTACTACCAAAATCTTACCCTCTCTTCCCCTAAATTCTTATATTGCCTTTGCCTCACCTTGCTTTTGAACCCTTTCTTATGGATTTGACTCTTCCAACTTAATTATTCTTGCGTGATCATTCTAGAAGGTGTCCCTTCTACGTCTCTCTAAATTGCTACAGTAAAACATTTTACACTAACATAGCCTTCAAATAAAAATCTGAATTTAAAGTCATTTTCATCATAAAATGTAGTAATAACCAATATTTACAATCAAATCAATATTTCCTCTACTTATTCTTTGAAAATGAACTTTTGTAAAAATAAAATAAAATAAAAATCTATGATTTGGGCCATTAAGAATGGATCTACATACAAATGGGCTTATAAATCAAAACCTCGCCCATACCCATATGTATATAATTATCCAATTGCAAAAACCCTAGCTTTTCTTTCAACGTCCCCATTTGATACATACCAGCGGCAGCCCTGTGAGAGTGTTAGAGTGAGAGAAAATGGTTTCCGGGTCGGGTATTTGTGCGAAGAGAGTAGTAGTGGATGCAAGGCACCACATGCTTGGCCGCCTGGCCTCCATTCTAGCCAAGGAGCTCTTGAATGGGCAGAAAGTGGTGGTGGTCAGATGCGAAGAAATTTGCCTCTCTGGTGGACTCGTCCGCCAGAAGATGAAGTACCTAAGATTCCTCCGTAAGCGCATGAACACCAAGCCGTCTCATGGCCCGATCCACTTCCGGGCGCCTTCCAAGATTCTCTGGCGCACTATCCGTGGGTAGGAATTACGGAATTATTTGATGAAATATATGTGTCGTATGAATTTTATCTTAAAAAGAACGCTAGTTGAAATTTTACTTTCCATGTTTGGTTTGTGCATCGAGGTTTCTGCTTATCTGGTGTTTCTGTTTCTGTTTATAAAGATATGTGAACATCTTGTAGGAGTGTAGATAAGTATATGTTAATTTTCTGTAGTGAGATTTGTTGGATTTATGAAGATAAGAGACAGATTCGAGTTTTATTGTAATCTTGGAAATTCAGTGTTTGATTTTGTTGTACGTAAAGCTTGTATGGATAAAGTGATGCCCTTTTTGGAGTGTTTGTATACACTTTTGGTGTTCTATCTGTAGTGCATAAATTTTCCTTCTGTGAAGTATTATGTTAGACATACCAATTTGAAATTCTGGCTTTATGGATTGCCATGCATATGTCTCTTTACTTTTGGTTTATAGTTGTGGAGCTGTTTGAATGAGCTTTTGCTGAGCTAGCATGTAACAGTTGGAACTTCAGAGATGTATTTCTACTTGTTTTGTTTTATATTAGAGGCTATTCTTCCTATGTGGGGTTGCATTTCTGAAAGAACGTGTTATTGGATGGATGCTGTTTATTAACTTAATTGGTGAAGATATTGCATGAGTTCAAAATATTACAAATGCTAAATCCTCTGCCTTAGTGGATTTGACGTTTGTGTGGACTGAAAATACCTATTTGTTTTTTGTACTTGAAGATCAATTGTGTGCAACTGAAGATATTTTTTTTTTCTTTTGTAAATACCTATTGTCTCTTGTACTTGAAGATCAATTGTGTGCAACTGTAGATTTTTTTTTCTTTTGTATTTGTGGAGCATAATCGTAACCTACTTTCCAGAGAAGTGATCGGTCTAGTCTAATGTTATGTGTTGATTCACTTGTAGAATGATTCCTCACAAGACTAAGCGAGGAGCAGCTGCTCTTGCCCGTTTGAAGGTTTATGAGGGTATCCCACCCCCATATGACAAGATCAAGAGGATGGTTATTCCCGATGCTCTCAAGTGAGTCTTATAAAGGAGACCTTATTATTTTGTGTGTTTTGTCCACATCTTTTTAACTTGTTGGCTTTTTGATAATTAGGGTTCTGAGGCTTCAAGCGGGACACAAATATTGTTTATTGGGTAGACTCTCATCCGAAGTTGGATGGAACCACTACGACACAATCAGGGTGAGCTTAGATGATATGCTTTGTTTTTGTGCACATTGTGAAGTTTGCTTTCTTTCGATTTTTTATATAGTTTCAATTATGGATTTCACCAATGTTATAGAATATTTCTTAAATTTGTATACCGATCCATTCTTTATTGTTCCACATGGATATACTTCTCAGATGTTTAGTCTCAAGCAATTTGTTTGTGACCGGATCTAGACCTTTTTACCTGTGTTACTTGGATTTATGATGAATTTTCAACTCAGATCGATCAAGTATTGTGACTTAATTTTCTTTATGATTAATGTATTGAGTTACTCAAACTCTGGATGATCCCCAATTGCCTTAACATTAAAAGATAAGGCCAGTAAAGTGGGTTTGATATTCGCCTTATAATTTCATCCCACAAATTTCGTCCCACATCACTATCACATCACACGGGGATGATCATGGATAGCATTATTCAATATATTTGATCATTCGATCTAAATAATAACGTTAATGTACTGTAGGAGCTTGAGAAGAAGAGAAAGGAGAGGGCTCAGGCTACATACGAGAGGAAGAAGCAGCTGACAAAATTGAGGGTCAAAGCAGAGAAGGTGGCCGAGGAGAAACTTGGCAGTCAACTTGATATTATTGCTCCAATCAAGTACTGAAATAGGAAGTTTGTTGTTTTAAATGACAATTTTGTTGGGAATGATCTATCCTATTGATTTTGTTTCTGTTATTTCTATTTCGGAGCAATCTATTTACTACCTCCTGACTTTATTTTCAAAATTAAATGCATGTCCGTGTGTTGCTGGTGTTACCATATTACCTTTTTCTTAGAACAAACTTGCATGGTTATTAGTGGAGGGGAACTCATTTATTTCGAATTCTGGTTTTCTACAAAATCCTTTACTGCTGTTTTATATCTATCTCCATAGTTGAAATCATTCATGCTCGGTAAGCAGATGGGATATCGTCTTTATGGCTCCCTGGATTGTGCTAGGGTTGCACAAGTGAATTGATGATCCAATCAGTCCTATAAGAGCAAGAGATCTTTCTCGGTCAATCCCTTTGCCTCTCATTCTTCGAGACCTACATAGTAAAATTTGATTCCAAACCTATTGAAATGGTTTGGTACAAGGTTTGCTAAATTTCCCGTCAAGGAATTGGGGTGGGGATGGGTTCAAACCTGCCCTCAGTTCTTATTTTTTATTTTGTTTTGTTTTATGTTTGTAAAGTTAGATTCTAGAAAAATAAAGCAAGCATGTCCCTCGTTTCCTTAGAATCTCAGAGGATGAGAAGGGCTGTACTTTTCCTTTTCCACTCTATTTTGGTCAATGCAATTGGAATCTTTATGCAATAATCTTCGACAACAATCCATCATCCAATAAATTATATTCAAATCGTACAAATAAGTCTTGACAATGTTGTGTTAGTAATAGAAGTTAAAATCATGTTTATTATAGTCTTAAATTTTCAAATTTGAACAGATTGCGACATATAGAAGCATGATTTTTTTTACGTTTATTGTACAGTCTTCAATTTTCAAATTCGAACATATCGTGACATATAGAAAGAAGCATGAATTTTCTTACGTTATAATCGTCATGGGGTTGAAGTTTAGGAACGAACGAGTATTTTTGGCATGAAAACAACCACGTTTTGCACGGGGATAAGGAAAAGCCAAAAATAGAACATGGCAACCAATGTTGTACTCCATACTTTCATCCTTAATTCCGAAATACTTTCGCTGAAGTTAAGGATTTTGCTCATATTTTTTCCAAGTACTCCTAAATCCACTTTCAACTTAAGAATTATGCATTTTTTATATTTTTTTTCTTATATTCTCCAAGATAATCCCTTATTGAGTAGCATTTTAACTCTCTATTCTCAAAACTTGATGGTCCCACCTTTTCCTTCACTGTCATTCACTTGAAACTCGTGTAGAGCAACGATGCTCGAGTGACGTTGAATGTACTAAAACTTAATTTAGTTTCTCCTTTCCTTTTTCGAAAAGAGAGCGAACAACTATCTGTCTTTTAAAACATGTTTAGTACGTTAGTTTGGACATGATTAAAGAAGAGTAGTTATGATAAAACTTACTAGTTCTTTTTTCTAAATTTATTTAGTTTAACGTATCAATTGTCAAACATGGTACGAAAGGGAGCTGCAATCGAGATATCGTAAATTCAGAAACTAAGCAACTTCTTAGACACCTTCTCTATCCGGTTGGACTCTTCCCTTCATTTTCCTCATCAGTTAGCTTTTCATTTTTGCAACTCTTCACTTTCAACTGAAATTCATCAAACCCCTATATTTTTCTTGGTCATAAATTTAATGAAATGCTACCTTAGTAATTAATTCCCTTTTTCTTAATTTAATCAAACAAAAACCCGTCAACCCTTTTATTTTTCCTTCTCTCTAATTAAATGCACGAACTAATTTTCTGCTTTTTCCTTAATAGAAATATGCATTCTAAATTGACAGAATGTCCAATCTATAATCACTCCTTAATTCCATTTCCTTCCTTTTTTATGGTCATATATGTATTAACATTTTCCATAGAAAACGCTTTCTTGATTGCTCTATGTATGGCACAAATAATGTTACATTCTCTATAAAATCCTAGTTTTCCTCAAAGAATACACAGTACAAGAATCTTGAGGTTTATGTTTATTCATACCTCGGTTTCTCAAAAAAATTGTTCATTATTTCTGATATCACACATTCATTGCTCTTTGACTTTCCCAGTTTCATCAAGTATATAGTTTGTACAAGTTTGTTTTTTTCCAGCAAAGTTCATATTATTCTCACTTTTTCTGCAAAATCTTTCTAGTTTCCCACAAAAAATTATCGTCTTCTGGAATAAAAATGTTGCCTTTGCAAAGGTTGTTATGTGCATTTCTTGTTCTATTCATAGTTTTGAGTGGCACTGATGGCAATATTCTTAGACACCCTCGAGAATCAGTGGTTTATCGAACAATCTTTGTTGATCCATCAAGTAAAGGTAATTTTACAAGTATCCAATCCGCCATTGACTCCGTACCTTCAAACAACAATAAGTGGATTTGTATATACATCAAAGCTGGTATATACAGGTAAATATATGCTATTTCTCCTTATATATACAAGTGTTTGAAGTATTTTTGTTATTATTATATGCTATTTCTCCTTATATATACAAGTGTTTGAAGTATTTTTGTTATTTTTTAATGTAATCTTCATCCCTTTATATAGAGAAGCGGTGAAAATTTCTCATGACAAGCCATTCATCTTCCTCAAAGGAGAAGGAAAATGGAAAACTTACATAGTTTGGGATAATTATGGTTCAATTGAAACAAGTGCTACTTTCACCTCTGATGCAGACAATATAATCGTCAAAAGCATAACATTCACAGTAAGAATTTTCATAGTAACTTCAGTATAATGAACAAGATTTCAGCTTATTTTTATGTCTTTGGATTTGTTTTGAAGTTTCAATTTTATGCAGAATTCTTACAACCGTCCCTTTGAGAACTCTATTAACCCAATGAGGACAGCGGTGGCAGCAAAGATATCCGGGGATAAATCGTCCTTTTATCGATGTGGATTTTTGGGATTGCAAGATACTTTGTGGGATGTTAAAGGTAGACATTACTTCAAACTTTGCAGTATCCAGGGAGCTGTTGATTTCATTTTTGGTTCCGGCCAATCCATTTATGAGGTAATGTTTTATGCGTTGTACTAGACAGTACTGAACAAAATTCGAATATGAATTTGGGGGTTTTGAATTCTATGCAGAGATGCACAATATCAGCTATCGCAGGCGCGCTAAATGGTTTTGCGGGATACATAACAGCTCAATCAAGAACGAGCCCTTCTGAGACCAATGGCTTTGTTTTTAAAGATTGTAACATAGTTGGGAATGGAAAGACATTCTTGGGAAGAGCATGGAGAGACTACGCTCGTGTCATATTTTATAACACCACAATGTCTGGTATTGTTGTTCCTCAAGGATGGGGTTCTTGGGTAGTTTCATCTGGTCACGAGTAAGATCATCTAGATTCAAGTCTTGCCGCTATTGATCGTGTCATATAGTTTGTATTGGTTAATGTTATATTTTTCCTTGTTTGGACAAATTCAGGTACCAATTAACATTTGCTGAGTATAAATGTCGTGGAGCTGGAGCAAATATTGCAGGGCGCGTAAAGTGGGCGAACAAGTTGAGTGCGAACGAGTTGACTCGTTTTACTAGCATGTCTTATATTGATGAAGAAGGATGGATGAGCAGACAAGTTTTCAACATGATGGACTAATGGAGCAACAATTTAATTGATCTTACAATGTTTTTTCTTTATTAGGACATGAAATCTACCATCCACCCATGTGTGTGAAGTTTAATGTTAATTTTCAAATTCCCTCTTGGTATCTACTTGTTCGTTAACATCTCGTTTGGTACTTCATTTTTTAACAACTTTTCAAACTTTGGTTTAAAAGTTGTGAATCTAAAAAATGTGTGATTAAAATTAATTATTGATTTTTTTAATAATATTTTAAGTTTTGCCAAACAAGCACTTAATTTGAACATCGAACAAAAGAAATTCATACAGCAGGAACATTGAAATCAAACAAATCACAGCAAGAACCATATCGATGCAAAACTTTGAATATCAAATACATCACAAACCGGGCAGCCTTCCTAGCACCAACCACTTCTTCAACACACTTCAAGGAAACACTTTATCAGCATAATATCCATTTTAAGTGCACGTTGAATTATAATTTAAATTAACACTTTTTTATATAATTTTGTAGGTCTCACCATTTCTACTCATTATTCACATATTCGGTAGGATACACCTTATAAACATGCTCATTGAATGAGCAATTCAGTCCGAGCTCTTGAAATTAAAATAAGTTTGGCTAAGCAGGATCCTATCAAGTACTCTCAAGGAAAATTTAGTGGATGTCCGATTGGCGATTATTTTACAGTATAATCAATCTTGATACACAGTGACAGAGCCACAATTTTTTATTTCTGGAAGCCAATAATGGTCAACGACTCGACAGTTAATGGTAACTGCCAAAGAGAGCGACATTTGAAGTAAACAATAAAGATATTGAAATTAAAAGTTATTTCAATCAAAATCATTCCTAGAAGTCAAATAATGTGATCAAATAAAATGCCTTCTTGTATGACTCCTTTTTTGTTGCTGTCAAAGTTTCAACATATATATTTGATTGATACTAAATTCTTGCGAAAAACTGGACAGTAATTAATGTTTCGACTTTAGCAGGTCTGTCTTGAATGAGCCTATCCCTCAGGACACATTATGTTAAAACAAACTCACTTGTAACTAAGACAGGCACAAGAATTATAGTCTTTCGTGAAAATTTACATATACTTCTCTAGTTTCTGTTATTTCCTGATGCACGTTCCAATTGCTCGCTAGCTTCCTCAAACGACAAGAGCTCTTGAAAGAGCGATGCAAGCTTCGCCTCGTTATCTTCACGGATATGAGCTGGAACTTTTTCTTGATAGCCAGATGCACTAGTTATTTTTAACAAGCTATCACGTTGCCTGCAAAACATGTCAAGTTATTGACCAGGGAAATGAATAAAATGATGGAACTATTTTCTTTCAATCAACCATTCATTGACTCACTTTTCTATCTCCTCCATCTTTTTCTTGAGCTTCTGGAGTTCAGCTTCTACGTTAATGTTTCCTTGTAGCTTGAGGAATACCGAGAGAGTTTCGTTAACCACATCTACCTTACAACCCACCGGAGCATCATCACTCTCGCTTAAAACCTAAGAAATTTAAGGTTGAAAATTTTCACAATACTTCCAGTAGCATTATGACAAGAATGTTAAAACTGAAAAAAGTTGCTTCGGAAAAAAAAAAAAAAAAAAAAAACTGTACAAAAGGTCGGGTCTAAGCAGGATTTCGAATTTCAATCGAATCATGAAGTCTTAATATGATACACAGTTAGGATCTGTTCGATAATGATTATAAGAATTGATTTTTTGATCGTTAGAGATAAGTGGGTTCCATCTGTGAATGAAGAGGTCATAAATGATGGTGGGAACAATAAATTTACGACCAAAAAATTTATCTTTTGGGATAAAAATTGCATTCAAATGAGAGCTTAACGTGGAAAGAGAGAGATCAACTAAAATTTTAGACCAAAACATCAAAATCAATTTATAGTCAAGAGAGGTCATTTATTTTATTTTTTCAATTTGTTTTCTTTACGTCTTGAAATATACAATTTATTATGATTTGTACGCCAATCTGCTAAATTTTTTGACACAGCATTCGTCACTCATAGCGTACATTAAAAATGAATTTTAGCATGGTCAACACCACTTGAGAAAGTACAAGATTTGTTGCTTTTGTTTGAGTTTTACTTCGTCAATGTTTTGGCTTTATTAAAATGAGATTTTAGAAGAAAACGTGCATTGTTGGTTGGCGATTGTTGACAAGTTATTAATAGAAGAGGTGACAATGTTTAGTTATTCATGGCCTTCGTGTGAAGATAGAAGGTAAAAATAAGTAGATTAGAATTTCTCTTGGGCATATTAAGGAGAATATATAAGAATTAAAAGTGTCAATATTTTAGAGATAATATTTATTTCACAAATTCTTAAACTAAATTTATATTTCGTAAAAATTCAAAAATGTTCTTGTATTTCTTTCTTGTATCATCTTCTTTCTCACTATCTTCATCTAATCTAACTAAAGAAGTAGCGAGTAGAGGAACATTCAACTTGCTATATAACAAAGTTGTTGCTCCTCCTATTTATTTAATATGGATCTACAATAGTACAAATAGGCTTACAAAAGCAAAACTCAATCCATTTCAAAATTTACAAGCTCTCAAATTCCTAATGATACATATACTAGCCCATATATAAGCACACATTATTACCAAAGCCTTAGCCTCTCTCCCCCCTAAATTCTTGTATTGCCTTTGTCTCACCTTGCATTTGAATCCTTTGTCATGGATTCCTAACAATACATATACCAACCCATTTATAATCACATATTATTACCAAAATCTTAGGCTGCGGTTGGTTTGGCGTTTTCAGGCCATTTTTCGCTTTCCATTTTCTAAAATGTGAAAAACACGTTTGATTCGTCGTTTTTGAAAATGTATTTTCGAAAACAAGTTAAAATTTATAACTGAAAACGCAAAACGATTTTTTATCGTTTTGAGCGTTTTCAATTATAAATTTCCAAAATGCAACGCCCAAAATGCACCTTTTTCAAGAAAACTAAAATCGTTTTGAAATCGAAAATGGAAAATGGAAAACTAAACCAACTGCACCCTTAACTTCTCTCCCCCTAAATTCTTGTATTGCCTTTTCCTCACCCAGCATTTAAACTCTTTGTTACGGATTCCTAATGATAAATACATCAGCCCATTTATAAGCACACATTACTACCAAAATCTTACCCTCTCTTCCCCTAAATTCTTATATTGCCTTTGCCTCACCTTGCTTTTGAACCCTTTCTTATGGATTTGACTCTTCCAACTTAATTATTCTTGCGTGATCATTCTAGAAGGTGTTCCTTCTACGTCTCTCTAAATTGCTACAGTAAAACATTTTACACTAACATAGCCTTCAAATAAAAATCTGAATTTAAAGTCATTTTCATCATAAAATGTAGTAATAACCAATATTTACAATCAAATCAATATTTCCTCTACTTATTCTTTGAAAATGAACTTTTGTAAAATAAAATAAAATAAAAATCTATGATTTGGGCCATTAAGAATGGATCTACATACAAATGGGCTTATAAATCAAACCTCGCCCATACCCATATGAATATAATTATCCAATTGCAAAAACCCTAGCTTTTCTTTCATCGTCCCCATTTGATACATGCCAGCGGCAGCCCTGTGAGAGTGTTAGAGTGAGAGAATATGGTTTCCGGGTCGGGTATTTGTGCGAAGAGAGTAGTAGTGGATGCAAGGCACCACATGCTTGGCCGCCTGGCCTCCATTCTAGCCAAGGAGCTCTTGAATGGGCAGAAAGTGGTGGTGGTCAGATGCGAAGAAATTTGCCTCTCTGGTGGACTCGTCCGCCAGAAGATGAAGTACCTAAGATTCCTCCGTAAGCGCATGAACACCAAGCCGTCTCATGGCCCGATCCACTTCCGGGCTCCTTCCAAGATTCTCTGGCGCACTATCCGTGGGTATGGAATTACGGAATTCTTTGATGAAATATGTGTCTTATGAATTTTTATATTAAAAAGAACGCTAGTTGAAGTTTTAATTTCCATGTTTGGTTTGTGTATCGAGGTTTCTGCTTATTTGGTGTTTCTGTTTCTGTTTCTGTTTCTGTTTATAAAGATATGTGAACATCTTGTAGGAGTGTAGATACTTCTATGTAAATTTTCTGTAGTGAGATTTGTTGGATTTGTGAAGATAAGAAACAGATTCGAGTTTTATTGTAATCTTGGAAATTCAGTGTTTGATTTTGTTGTACGTAAAGCTTGTATAGATAAAGTGATACCCTTTTTGGAGTGTTTGTATACACTTTTGGTGTTCTATCTGTAGTGCATAAATTTTCCTTCTGTGAAGTATTATGTTAGACATACCAATTTGAAATTCTGGCTTAATGGATTCCCACGCATATGTCTCTTTACTTTTGGTTTATAGTTGTGGAGCTGTTTGAATGAGCTTTTGCTGAGCTAGCATGTAACAGTTAGAACTTCAAAGATGTATTTCTACTTGTTTTGTTTTATATTAGAGGCTATTCTTCCTATCTGGGATTGCATTTCTGAATGAACGTGTTATCGGATGAATGTTGTTTATTAACATAATTGGTGAAGGTATCGCATGAGTTCGAAATATTACAAATGCTAAATCCTCTGCCTTAGTGGATTTGACGTTTGTGTGGACTGAAAATACCTATTTGTTTTTTATACTTGAAGATCGATTGTGTGGAACTGAAGATATTTTTTTCTTTTGTAAATACCTATTGTCTCTTGTACTTGAAGATCAATTGTGTGCAACCATAGATTTTTTTTATTTTGATTTTGATTTTGATTTTTTGACTTTTTTGGAGCATTAATCATAGTGTACTTTCCAGAGAAGTGATCGGTCCAGTCTAATGTTATGTGTTGATTCACCTGTAGAATGATTCCTCACAAGACTAAGCGAGGAGCAGCTGCTCTTTCCCGTTTGAAGGTTTATGAGGGTATCCCACCCCCATATGACAAGATCAAGAGGATGGTTATTCCCGATGCTCTCAAGTGAGTCTTATAAAGGAGACCATATTATTTTGTGTGTTTTGTCCACATCTTTTTAACTCGTTGGCTTTTTGATAATTAGGGTTCTGAGGCTACAAGCTGGACACAAATATTGTTTATTGGGTAGACTCTCATCCGAAGTTGGATGGAACCATTATGACACAATCAGGGTGAGTTTAGATGATATGCTTTGTTTTTGTGCACGTTGCGAAGTTTGCTTTCTTTCGATTTTTTTATGTAGCCCTTGTTTGAGCCATATTATATTCCTAGGAATGTATTTTTGAATAGTGTATTGATGGGAAATGTGTGGTTAAAAAATAAAGAAAAGTTATAGATTTGCGTGTAATATTATTTTATTGGAGAATGTGTGGTTGAAATGATGTCAAATTACTGTTTAAGAATTTTTTTTGGGAAAAAATGTGGCTCTAACATAGCCATAGTTTCAATTATGGATTTCACCAATGTCACAGAATATTTCTTAAATTTGTATACTGATCCATTCTTTATTGTTCCACATGGATTTACTTCTCAGATGTTTAGTCTCAAGCAATTTGTTTGTGACTGGATCTAGACCTTTTTACCTGTGTTACTTGGATTTATGATGAATTTTCAACTCAGGTCGTTCGAGTATTATGACTTAATTTTCTTTATGATTAATGTATTGAGTTACACTAACTCTGGATGATCCCCAACCAATAAAGTGGGTCTGATATTCGCCTTAAAATTTCATCCCACATCACTATCACATCACACGGGGATGATCATGGATAGCATTATTCAATATATTTGATCATACGATCTAAAAAATAACATTTATGTACTGTAGGAGCTTGAGAAGAAGAGAAAGGAGAGGGCTCAGGCTACATACGAGAGGAAGAAGCAGCTGACAAAATTGAGGGTCAAAGCAGAGAAGGTGGCCGAGGAGAAACTTGGCAGTCAACTTGATATTATTGCTCCAATCAAGTACTGAAATAGGAAGTTTGTTGTTTTAAATGACAATTTTGTTGGGAATGATCTATCCTACTGATTTTGTTTCTGTTATTTCTATTTCGGAGAAATCTATTTACTACCTCCTGACTTCATTTTCAAAATTAAATGCATGTCCGTGTGTTGCTGGTGTTACCATATTGCCTTTTTCTTAGAACAAACTTGCATGGTTATTAGTGGAGGGGAACTCATTTATTTCGAATTCTGGTTTTCTACAAAATCCTTTACTGCTGTTTTATATCTATCTCCATAGTTGAAATCACTCATGCTCGGTAAGCAGATGGGATATCGTCTTTATGGCTCCCTGGATTGTGCTAGGGTTGCACAAGTGAATTGATGATCCAATCACGATCCTACTATAAGAGCAAGAGATCTTTCTCGGTCAATCCCTTTGCCTCTCATTCTTCGAGACCTACATAGTAAAATCTGATTCCAAACCTATTGAAATGGTTTGTACAAGGTTTGCTAAATTTCCCGTCAAGGAATTGGCGTGGGGATGGGTTCAAACCTGCCCTCAGGTCTTATTTCTGTTTTGTTTTATGTTTGTAAAGTTATATTCTAGAAAAATAAAGCAAGCATGTCCCTCGTTTCCTTAGAATCTCAGAGGATGAGAAGGGCTGTACTGTTCCTTTTCCAGTCTATTTTGGTCAATGCAATTGGAATCTTTATGCAATAATCTTTGACAACAATCCATCATACAATAAATTATATTCGAATCTTACAAATAAGTCTTGACAATGTTGTGTTAGTAATAGAAGTTAAAATCATGTTTATTATAGTCTTAAATTTTCAAATTTGAACACATTGCGACGTATAGAAGCATGATTTTTTTTACGTTTATTATACGGTCTTCAATTTTCAAATTCGAACATATTGCGACATATAGAAGCATGAATTTTCTTACGTTATAATCGTCATGGGGTTGAAGTTTAGGAACGAACAAGTATTTTTGGCATGAAAACAACCACGTTTTGCACGGGGATAAGGAAAAGCCAAAAATAGAACATGGCAACCAATGTTGTACTCCATTCTTTCATCCTTAATTCCGAAATACTTTCGCTGAAGTTAAGGATTTTGCTCATATTTTTTCCCCTTTGAGTACTCCTAAATCCACTTTCAACTTAAGAATTATGCATTTTTTATATTTTTTTTCTTATATTCTCCAAGATAATCCCTTATTGAGTAGCATTTAACTTTCTCTATTCTGAAAACTTGATGGTCCCACCTTTTCCTTCAATGTCATTCACTTGAAACTCGTGTAGAGCAACGATGCTCGGGTGACGTTGAATGTACTAAAACTTAATTTAGTTTTTCCTTTCCTTTTTCGAAAAGAGAGCGAACAACTATCTGTCTTTTAAAACATGTTTAGTACGTTAGTTTGGACATGATTAAAGAAGAGTAGTAATGATAAAACTTATTAGTTCTTTTTTCTAAATTTATTTAGTTTAATGTATCAACTGTCAAACATGGTACTAAAGGACATTATCGAGCTTCAATCGAGATATCGTAAATTCAGAAACTAAGCAACTTCTTAGACACCTTCTCTATCCGGTTGGACTCTTCCCTTCATTTTCCTCATCAGTTAGCTTTTCATTTTTGCAACTCTTCACTTTCAACTGAAATTCATCAAACCCCTATATTTTTCTTGGTCATAAATTTAATGAAATGCTACCTTAGTAATTAATTCCCTTTTTCTTAATTTAATCAAACAAAAACCCGTCAACCCTTTTATTTTTCCTTCTCTCTAATTAAATGCACGAACTAATTTTCTGCTTTTTCCTTAATAGAAATATGCATTCTAAATTGACAGAATGTCCAATCTATAATCACTCCTTAATTCCATTTCCTTCCTTTTTTATGGTCATATATGTATTAACATTTTCCATAGAAAACGCTTTCTTGATTGCTCTATGTATGGCACAAATAATGTTACATTCTCTATAAAATCCTAGTTTTCCTCAAAGAATACACAGTACAAGAATCTTGAGGTTTATGTTTATTCATACCTCGGTTTCTCAAAAAAATTGTTCATTATTTCTGATATCACACATTCATTGCTCTTTGACTTTCCCAGTTTCATCAAGTATATAGTTTGTACAAGTTTGTTTTTTTCTAGCAAAGTTCATATTATTCTCACTTTTTCTGCAAAATCTTTCTAGTTTCCCAAAAAAAATTATCATCTTCTGGAGTAAAAATGTCGCCTTTGCAAAGGTTGTTATGTGCATTTCTTGTTCTATTCATAGTTTTGAGTGGCACTGATGGCAATATTCTTAGACACCCTCGAGAATCAGTGATTTATCGAACAATCTTTGTTGATCCATCAAGTAAAGGTAATTTTACAAGTATCCAATCCGCCATTGACTCCGTACCTTCAAACAACAATAAGTGGATTTGTATATACATCAAAGCTGGTATATACAGGTAAATATATGCTATTTCTCCTTCTATATACAAGTGCTTGAAGTATTTTTGTTATTTTTTAATGTAATCTTCATCCCTTTATACAGAGAAGCGGTGAAAATTTCTCATGACAAGCCATTCATCTTCCTCAAAGGAGAAGGAAAATGGAAAACTTACATAGTTTGGGATAATTATGGTTCAATTGAAACAAGTGCTACTTTCACCTCTGATGCAGACAATATAATCGTCAAAAGCATAACATTCACAGTAAGAATTTTCATAGTAACTTCAGTATAACGAACAAGATTTCAGCTTATTTTTATGTGTTTGGATTTGTTTTGAAGTTTCAATTTTATGCAGAATTCTTACAACCGTCCCTTTGAGAACTCTATTAACCCAATGAGGACAGCGGTGGCAGCAAAGATATCCGGGGATAAATCGTCCTTTTATCGATGTGGATTTTTGGGATTGCAAGATACTTTGTGGGATGTTAAAGGTAGACATTACTTCAAACTTTGCAGTATCCAGGGAGCTGTTGATTTCATTTTTGGTTCCGGCCAATCCATTTATGAGGTAATGTTTTATGCGTTGTACTAGACAGTACTGAACAAAATTCGAATATGAATTTGGGGGTTTTGAATTCTATGCAGAGATGCACAATATCAGCTATCGCAGGCGCGCTAAATGGTTTTGCGGGGTACATAACAGCGCAATCAAGAACGAGCCCTTCTGAGACCAATGGCTTTGTTTTTAAGGATTGTAACATAGTTGGGAATGGAAAGACATTCTTGGGAAGAGCATGGAGAGACTACGCTCGTGTCATATTTTATAACACCACAATGTCTGGTATTGTTGTTCCTCAAGGATGGGGTTCTTGGGTAGTTTCATCTGGTCACGAGTAAGATCATCTAGATTCAAGTCTTGCCGCGATTGATCGTGTCATAGAGTTTGTATTGGTTAATGTTATATTTTTCCTTGTTTGGACAAATTCAGGTACCAATTAACATTTGCTGAGTATAAATGTCGTGGAGCTGGAGCAAATATTGCAGGGCGCGTAAAGTGGGCGAACAATTTGAGTGCGAACGAGTTGACTCGATTTACGAGCATGTCTTATATTGATGAAGAAGGATGGATGAGCAGACAAGTTTTCAACATGATGGACTAATGGAGCAACAATTTAATTGATCTTACAATGTTTTTTCTTTATTAGGACATGAAATCTAACATCCACCCATGTGTGTGAGGTTTAATGTTAATTTTCAAATTCCCTCTTGGTATCTACTTGTTCGTTAACATCTCGTTTAGTACTTCATTTTTTAACAACTTTTCAAACTTTGATTTAAAAGTTGTGAATCTAAAAAATATGTGATTAAAATTAATTATTGATTTTTTTAATAATATTTTAAGTTTTGCCAAACAAGCACTTAATTTGAACATCAAACAAAAGAAATTCATACAGCAGGAACATTGAAATCAAACAAATCACAGCAAGAACCATATCGATGCAAAACTTTGAATATCAAATACATCACAAACCGGGCAGCCTTCCTAGCACCAACCACTTCTTCAACACACTTCAAGGAAACACTTTATCAGCATAATATCCATTTTAAGTGCACGTGGAATTATAATTTAAATTAACACTTTTTTATATAATTTTTGTAGGTCTCACCATTTCTACTCATTATTCACACATTCGGTAGGGTACACCTTATAAACATGCTCATTCAATGAGCAATTCAATCCGAGCTCTTGAAATTAAAATAAGTTTGGCTAAGCAGGATCCTATCAAGTACTCTCAAGGAAAATTTAGTGGATGTCCGATTGGCGATTATTTTACAGTATAATCAATCTTGATACACAGTGACAGAGCCACAATTTTTTATTTCTGGAAGCCAATAATGGTCAACGACTCGACGGTTAATGGTAACTGCCAAAGAGAGCGACATTTGAAGTAAACAATAAAGATATTGAAATTAAAAGTTATTTCAATCAAAATCATTACTAGAAGTCAAATAATGTGATCAAATAAAATGCCTTCTTATATGACTCCTTTTTTGTTGCTGTCAAAGTTTCAACATATATATTTGATTGATACTAAATTCTTGCGAAAAACTGGACAGTAATTAATGTTTCAACTTTAGCAGGTCTGTCTTGAATGAGCCTATCCCTCAGGACACATTATGTTAAAACAAACTCACTTGTAACTAAGACAGGCACAAGAATTATAGTCTTTCGTGAAAATTTACATATACTTCTCTAGTTTCTGTTATTTCCTGATGCACGTTCCAATTGCTCGCTAGCTTCCTCAAACGACAAGAGCTCTTGAAAGAGCGATGCAAGCTTCGCCTCGTTATCTTCACGGATATGAGCTGGAACTTTTTCTTGATAGCCAGATGCACTAGTTATTTTTAACAAGCTATCACGTTGCCTGCAAAACATGTCAAGTTATTGACCAGGGAAATGAATAAAATGATGGAACTATTTTCTTTCAATCAACCATTCATTGACTCACTTTTCTATCTCCTCCATCTTTTTCTTGAGCTTCTGGAGTTCAGCTTCTACGTTAATGTTTCCTTGTAGCTTGAGGAATACCGAGAGAGTTTCGTTAACCACATCTACCTTACAACCCACCGGAGCATCATCACTCTCGCTTAAAACCTAAGAAATTTAAGGTTGAAAATTTTCACAATACTTCCAGTAGCATTATGACAAGAATGTTAAAACTGAAAAAAGTTGCTTCGGAAAAAAAAAAAAAAAAAAAAAAAACTGAAAAAGTTCTTCTCTCTTTTAACTTAGATTTTTCAGTGAGGTATTGGTAATAAAGACATTACTATAAGTCTGTAACTACAGGAGATTAAAGATGAAGTCAAATACATGCCTCCAGGGATGATAATGTTGCTAGAGTAGTAATCTCCAGTTCATGGCTTTTAATGATATAGCATGCGTCATTTAGACGGCAACGGACATATGCTGCTCGCCTGGAAACAGAAATATTATCATGTCAATCATGACCAAAATTATGGAACTGTCCATATAGCTTGTAAAGCAATTAGGAAGCCACGAAATTTCTTCTCTGAATCAAACCTCGGAGTACCAGAATCAAGTGGAAATAAAAGCACGAGTGGAGAAAGGAGCATGAAGGTCTAGCCTCAAATAACAGTACAAATACATCTTATTGTTGCGGGACTTGAAAACATGGCGCCAAACATAATTTATGGAAAAGACCAACACTAAGTCCATGTTATATGCAAAATATTGGGTAGGTCTAGACACTTTAATAAACAAGATTAACTCAACTGTTTTTCCTTAAAATTGTCGAGTAATATCTAATCCTCCCTACTACACATATTACATACCAAAAAAAGATAAAACTTATCCAACACATTTATAGCATTTAGTCTATGGAATTTACCTTTCATGCCTCTCCTTTGGTGCTAGAGTTGACCGAAGAGATCTGAGCGATTTAACCACTGACTCAACCATATCCATCTCCAACTCCACGCTGTCATTTGTCCAGCACTGTAGAAAGAGGAATAAGGATAGAATGACAACTGAGCTTATGTTCTAAACAGAATGTAATACAAGTTTGTAAATAATAAAAATAAATTGGATAAATATGAAAAATGACTGCTAAAAATCAACAGGAAGCAGAATTATGGAGCAACCTATACAAAGTTACCAACAGTCACATTAAGCAAGCAGATGCTGGGAAGTTTTGATCAAAATTAGGATTGTTAATGGTCTGTCAACATAAAATTATTGAGCAGAACATCTATTTTTAACAATGTTCTGATTTAATTTTGTAGTACTTGAAATTGCCAATCTGGGGTTTCTTTTACCTTTATTTCTACCATAATACTGGGTTATTTTTCCTTTTGGTGGTAGTGGTGGTGGCTAGCTCAGTGGGGGATCTTGACTCACTAATATCAACCAAAGGTCCAAAATAACATCATGGCAATACTTATATAAAAGCACCGGATCATATTTACTTCTATGTTTTTGCAAGATTTGCTAAGCAAACGAGCCTGAAAACGCTTCTCCTAGCTTGATCTACTTGAACACATGCACCTTTTAACTCTTTCAATACATGGCATAAAGAGAACTCTCCTCTCTTTCAAATGTTAAAAGATGACAACTTCCAAATGTACATGATTATAGTGATGAAACCAAATAATAATGCTCATCCCAGTATGAAGCTGTAACGTAATATATCAGATGAGCTTGTGCCTAAATTCATTTGCTCAACAAACAAAGAAGATGTTTCAAAATCAGGCACCATATTATATCAGACAATAGTAGATTAAAAACTAAATCAAGGAAAATAGCAATTAGCATACAAAATCCATTGGAATGTCAAAAAATGATCTCAACCATTGTTTGTTATCCTCCATTAAATAGCATAGAAATGTGCGTCGATCTTACCTCTACAGGTGATGGATATTCACATATCACAATTGATTCTTTCCTCGTAGAATCTTTTCTAGAAGGAAGACGCTGCCACAGTTCTTCTGTGACGAACGGCATAAAAGGATGAAGTAAACGTAAGCCATTATCCAAACACACCCACAAAGTATCTTGCGCATGTCTTCTTGCAGCTGCAAAATCTGGGTCATTGCTGGCAAAATAGGGCTTGATAACTTCAATGAACACATCGCACAATTGAAACTGCCACCATGAGTATACTGCTGTTGCTGCATCAGAGAACTCGTAAGATTCTAAAGACAACACTGTGTTTGATATGGCTTTGTTCAAAACTGAGAGTATCCACTTGCAGCCAAATGGCATGACATCGGGAACTATCTTTGTTGGAGGGGTGTAATCATCTCCAAGTTTACTCATAGCAAACCTTATAGCATTCCACAGCTTGTTACACCATTGACGATAGCCAACCACCCTTTGAATGTCCAGATTTATTTTATCCGACTGAAATGAAATAAAGTGAAGTTACCAAATTCTCGAAGAGAAAAAAATAATTAAAAGGAAAAACACAGACAATTTTTACCTGAGCTGTGTAGGAAACAAGGGCAAAACGTAGAGCATCTGCACCACATTCAGGTATTCCGTTTGGAAAGTCCTTCACCTGTCCCTCTTTTGCAGTTTTCAATTCATTTGGATCCAAGTTACCCTCCTCCAGCCTTTTGTGAAGACCTTGCAGGGTTATTCCATTAATCACTTCAAGAGGGTCAATAACATTTCCCAATGACTTAGACATTTTGCGTCCATGAGCATCACGAATCATTGGGTGCAAATACACCTGCACCATATGAAAATGCATCTTAATTTGGAAATGAATAAACCACCAATTGAACTTACTGTCTTAAGATTAGAAGCATAGTGTGACAAAACTGATTATCTTCGACCAGAAGTATAGCTGCTTTCTGTCAAAAGTAACAGAAGCAATGAACCAAGCCCATTTTCAACAGATACCCGGTTTTTCTGAGAATTTCTCATACTATTTTTTCAAAATTAATCATAGATAAATGATAGGCCCCAAATTACACACACATATTCTAGAAGGGGAAAGAAGTCTAGTGGACCATTGGCGGGAAGTAATAGAGCTGAATAACAAATTCTGGTAGAAGGGGGAGCCAAACAGAAATCAGTTACTGGGAACTTATATAAAGGCATAGGGAAGGAAGCACAGGAGCACAGAATGAGTCTAGAGTGAAGTAGCCTTTTCTTTTACTGTTATCATTTCCATTTCCTGTAATCAAGTGATCAGTCCTTTCTTTCACTAAAATTTTAGTACTCATTTAGTGTTATTCCATATCAGGTTCTTAATTGTCTTCCTAGGATCTTAACAATAAATACCTTAATGGGCAACAATCGTGGGGGGAAATCATAACAGTTAACATGCGTACAGTGCAACCATCACCATAGTACAGCATTGTGAACATCAGCATGTTATGAAACTTAGAAATGGAAGTTTGAAACGCTTATTTCAATATTCTAACAGTTAAGAACTTAATGGTTACCTACAAAGTACGAAAGGGTCTCACCTTTCTGAAAGGAACATCACCGCCAAGCTTCATTCCCAACATCACCATACGAGCAACCCAAAAGAACAGAATATCATGCCCGGTTTCAAGAACAGATGTTGGATAAAATGCTTTAAGATCATCCGTGTCATCTGGCCACCCCAACACAGAAAATGGGAACAGACCAGCAGAAAACCAGGTGTCCAGAACATCAGGATCTTGTGAAAGCTCAAACTTCTTCCCAGCAAAGATTCTGCTAGCTTCCTTCTGAGCCTCTTCCTTGTTGCTAGCAACCACCCAATGATTATTGTATGCACCTAGTTCTGTCAGTTCATCATCCTCCAATTTTGCGTACCATGCAGGGATACGGTGACCCCACCAAAGCTGCCTTGAGACGCACCAATCACGAATGTTCTCAAGCCACCTGCAATATCCAATGGTACCAAATTCAAGCTCATGCATGCATATGAACATTTATATAAAATGAAATGAATGATAACATGAAATTAAATAACTAAAAACATCAATACTTCGCAACTTAAGTTTACCAGAAATGTCAAAAATTGAAAGTCTGCATATCAAACATAAAAGTAAACTCGAGGATAACATTAAAATAATGTTTCTTTAAATTGGATTTCAGTATAAAACATCAAAGACTGTAAAATTCAGATGATACCTCTTCCATTCGGCAACATGTTGTTTTGGTATTATCTCCATTTTCCTAATTGTGTCGTCCATTACAGCATCAAGAGCTTGCTGGGCCATGCTTTTGCAGTCAACATACCACTGTGGCTTAATAAGGGGTTCCACTACGTCATTGGTTCTTGAACAAATTCCAAGACGCATCTCATTATTTTTGTCACCTCTGTAGAGTGCCTGAATTGCAGAAGAAAGTAAATGTGAACATGCTTGTGATGATTACACATTCCACCCAAGAAAAAAACCCCTCAAATTTGCTGCAATGTTTCAAAAATCATTAGTACAATGTTCAATAAGGCCCTAAACACTATTGGTAAAAGAAGTAACAATTGAAGTTCACAAAAAGACATCAAAGCTATTTGTAACTGGTGTGTGGCACTTCTGCCAGTGCTAGAGCTATTTTAGAGAGTGGGCACAATTATCTATAGATAGGGTAGGAATACCTTTTCCTTTAAAGCCTCAGTCAAAGCCACACGAGCTTCAAAACGTGGCATCCCTACAAACTCAGGACCACCATTGTTATTTATTTTTCCATCATCCGTGAAAATATTGATAAAGTCTAGATTATGGCGCTTTCCAACCTCAAAATCATTTGGGTCATGGGCTGGTGTTATCTGCAAGATAAGAGAGGTAGCCATTGTCATTGAACTTTCTGGAGAAGAAAGAGAAGTTGAAGGACAGCATTTCATAGCACACAAAAATAATCCTTACCTTCACACAGCCAGTCCCAAAATTCATATCTACAAGCACTGCATCACACACTATTGGAAGTCTCCTTCCATTGAATGGATGAATTGCAAATTTTCCATGGAGATGGACGTACCTTGGGTCTTCTGGATGTATAGCAATAGCAGTATCACCCAACATTGTTTCCACTCGAGTAGTCGCCACAACAATCTCTCCCAAGCCTCCTTCCAAAGGATAAGCAAATGATGTCAGCACTCCAAATTCCACGGGGTTTGAATATCCAGGAACCCGTAATGGTGTTCTATCTTTGATTTCTACATAATCCACCTGAAGACACCAACGCAATGTAGAAACTTACGATACAATCAAATACCACTACCTTTAAAGCCGATGGGCCAAATTAGCTCTATCTACCTCAATATCGGATATTGCAGTTCTCAAGATACAATCCCAGTTCACAAGACGGAGATCCCTAAAAAGAAGGAAAGATAAGGAACATAAATATGCAGAAGAAAATGAAGAACCTTCTACAGGAAAACAAGTGGAACAATCTAATGACATTCTGCAGTCAAATGAGGGGAAAAAAGGGTAAGCAGTTTATTAGGAGACATAAAATAGTGAAAAACAGAAGAAATGACTATTGAGCTGTGGCAGGCAAAACACCAACTTTGCATTAAGCAAAGCATAACTGAGTCAAAACCAAAACACAAACACGCACACACAGAAATAAAATGCATCACGACAGATAGAATAAATTCTTTTTTGTGCCTAACAGTGTCATATGAGTAATTTAATCACAATCACAGGAGTATCCTGTGAGGCCAAACACCAATTAGTGGTCCAATCAGCAGGCATAATTTGAGAGGGCTCAGGGTGTGTAAACGCAAAACTCAACCGCTGATATAAATCTTATTGTGCCCCAAAACTGGCACAGAGGATGTTTCGTGACAAAGCTTGGAACCACAAAGAAAGTACAGTTAGTTGCAGCACAAGTAACCACCTAGAGAACAAGGTCAAAACAACAGATGTAGAGATACAAACATACCTATATATAACACCCTCTTTGTAAAGTCTGACAAATGCCTCAGTCACAGCCCTGGATCTTTTTTCGTCCATGGTAAAGCACTATGTGGAGAAGGGTTTGATAAATATTAAGCAGGAAAGAACATAAAACCAATTATCAGAATTGAAATTGAACATACAACACCACTAATAGTGTCCATATTATATTAATGATGAAGTGATATTCAAAATTATTACCTCACGTGACCAATCCAGAGAAGCACCCAAACCCCGTAGTTGTTTTAGTATGGTGCCTCCATACTCATTCTTCCATTTCCAGACCTATTAACAAACTCTGTGAATAAGTTGTGGAAGTTCAAATATATGAACTTCATATATCTTTTTATTTTATTTTTTTAATTTTATGTTGAGAAGTATTTATTATATGGGTAGCTTGAATATGAAGGGGAAAAAAATTATTATAAGAGAATTAAGATACATATGGCTAGACTCACTTCGTCTACAAAGCTTTCACGACCAACATCATGCCTCGTCAATTTCCTTTCCCTCATAATCTTCTTCTCCACAACAACCTGGGTGAGTTTACATAAATGTCAGTTAACTATCATAGGGCAGCAATTTTGACAGACAAAGATAAGTCAACATACATAGTAACAACTCTCCCCAAAATTTTAAGAGCATATTGGCTGTTTGAATGGGTCGTCTCAATATTTTTACCATAACAAAAATAAACTCACTAACTAAGAACATTACCTGATAACATGCCATCATTTTAGCTTCCTACACTTTATACATATACAAAATTTAATCAGATGAAGTGACTGTCTCCACATTTTCTGCACTTGATTTTACAAGTCAAAAAAGCCTTACCAGATAAGTTTTCGTATACAAGTCACATATATCAATCATTCCCAAACTAATTTTGAAAAGAATTATGACATGAAGACAATCTGCATACTACTGTGTCTAATTAATAATCAAGATTCATTGACTAATATCTCAACCCCAAGTTCGTTGTTATGATCATAAGGTATGCATGGCACTAGGATTCTCAAAATTTGTCACCTCTCCTGCCAATAATCTGACACCAGAATGCTCACGGTGAGATAGTTGGATTAAAATAGCCAAAATCTCATGGCAGGGAAAGAAGATAGTCAGCAACTTGTACATCATATTAGTGTAGTAGACAACCAACTTCTCCCTGAAAGAAGTTACAGGAAATAAAAGGTTATAAATTTACAACCTGTGTGGCAATTCCAGCATGATC
The DNA here is from genome assembly GCF_002742605.1 of Olea europaea var. sylvestris. Classification (NCBI taxonomy): domain Eukaryota; kingdom Viridiplantae; phylum Streptophyta; class Magnoliopsida; order Lamiales; family Oleaceae; genus Olea; species Olea europaea. The sequence continues at coordinate 330,578 of NW_019229877.1, forward strand.
CGTCCCAGGCACCCATAATGTATTGTATCCAGACATTCTTCTCCAGCGAATAATTGCATCCTGAAGTTGAAATATTTTGACATAAAAAAGAAGTCCTGGATAAACTTTCACAATTGAAATATCAAATAACATAGAAGACCTGTATTGCAGCAGTAAGGGCATGCCCAATATGTAGAGCCCCCGTGACATTTGGAGGTGGTAAAACCTGCATTAACAAGGAGAAAAGTATATAGGAGTAATTAAACTAAACAGACAATTCAAATATCACGTATAGACAGACTTCCTTACTCTATTCCTGCCTTTCATCTCATCTATTCGTATAATGATCTCAAGCTTTTCTTTTCCCTAAATTCAACCCATTGGAAACTTCCTAGTTCCATCAAACTAGAATATGTCAACTTAATAAGAAAGTATGAGAAGTTGTCTTTTTTTCCCAAAACAAGATCAAACCACACAAATATGCCATCATTCCAGGAGAGACCAGCATATTGTGGGTTCAGAGTCCTCATCAGATTGTTAATTCTAAATACGTAAATTAATTCACTGCATAACTAAGAAAGTTAAACACATTAATCTGGGATAATAGATCGTTACACAAGTTATCACGTTAGTAACTGAAAAGTCGCTCGAGCTCTCATGCCTATAATTGAAAACTATTAATATTTTAATATGCAGAGCATTGTTGACCCATTCATCATCAATGGATCCCATTCGTCCTATGTTGACTCTCCTTCCATTTACAACTGCCACGAATGAAAAACATTCACATTTCTATATATCTAAGTTAATGTCTTCGAAATTATAATCTGCTTCAAAAATTATTCATGCGCATATGCAAAGATAAATAATAAATTTGAATGAAGAATGCACGCGTTTCAAGTAAATTAGATATTTTCCACTTCATCTAATTTTGTTGACACAAAGTTTTTGCATGAATAACCGAATTTGAATTTGACACTTGCATGGTTAAAATTATAAAATAGAAAATGAATTCCACAAGCAGTGTGCAAAAAGCACGCGAGCGATTTGGTCAACATGTCCTAGAACCAGGAACTGGAGGGTGTGGCAGCACCATAATAGCCTAAACTGAATGTTTCTATGTATCTGCTACCTCAATAATTTCCAATATAACTCAAGTAATTCAACTTCACATCAAGGTTTACTTCTGTAGGCTCTATCTGAAGATTGATAGAAAAAAAAAATCTAAATATTTTTGTATGTACAAATTATTTTTATCAGTCAAACAGAATTCTATTAATATCACATTTCCTCATATCGCAATTTTTTCCCCTTTATGTTCTTGTTTCTGAGATTCCCAACTATCTTGAAGGCATTACAACAAGCTCCTTGGAGAACCAGGTTAGCAGAACCATTTTTCTTTTTACTTGCTTGAAAACGAAAAATTGGTGAAAGAGCCAAAAATTTGCAATTGATAAACATAATATACACTTGCAATGTCCAGAATACATACACATTCAAGCCCAAATTGACACTGTTAGACAGAGAAAGATAGGGAAACGGAGAGACAGATCTAGAAGATGAGAAAATGGGAAATCACAGTTACACGTTTCTTTGGCAACAGGTCCAATTCAATTCATTTCCTTTTGTAACTATATTTCATTTTCTGAATGGCATTTCAGTACCTCAGGATACGCAACACAGAGTATCCACCTATTCACCAATATAATTTCATCACTATGTTTTAACTAATATTGCAAGTAATAATTGAAATAAATTAAACAACTACATTTTTACAGCAATGCCATAGGTTCATGGAGACTTACAATGACAAAAGGTGGTTTTGAGCTGCTAGGGTCTGCCTCAAAGAATTTGGACTTTTCCCACCATGCATACCACCTAATTTAGAATTTTGAAGGACAAGGAAATATCACAAATCAAGCATCCAATAACAGTGAAGGGGAAAAAAATTATAAGCTCCATACGATTTCTCGACAGCACTGGGATTGAATGTCTTCGCCATTTGACGAGACAGCTTTTTCTTCTCACCCACAGATGTTTCTGGATCAATGTAATCCTCGGGGTTTTCATCCTCGGCTTCTCTTTTTACATTCTTTTTCTTCCCTGACTTGGAAGCATTAGAGGCTTGCTGTGCCTTCGGTTGCACATCAAAAGCATGAAAATAATAAGCAAAAAGAAACAAGGAAAAATAATTGCATTATCCCTTCATGGGTCAGCATACAGAAACTCCAACTAAGAGGGTCTAGATGGTAGATCACCTGAAGTTTAGCAGCCTCTGCTTTTTGTGCAGCCTTAAGTTTCTTCAACTCTTTTTCTTTAGCCTATGAAAAAACATGTCAAATGACACTTGATTTGGTCAACAGTTCAAATAAAATAAATAATCAGGAAAAAAAGGAAAAGAAGAAAGCAGCACCAATTTTGCACAAAAAAATCCAAGTCTAAATCCAAATCAGGCAAATTAAAATAAAACAATGGTCCATAAAAATCCAGGAACTCTTCTCTTAAACAAAAAACTAGCAATTAGGAATTTTCCAGCACTTGGTCTTGGGAAAAATAATGCTGCAAAGCCACATTTAATCATAAGAGCTTAGAACAAAATACAAACTAATTCAATATTGTACAGTGTTTCAGAGAACTTGTATGTTCCAAAGAACTGACTTCGTGTCTAATTATAAAAACAAGTCCCCAACCCCAAAACCATGTTGCCCAACCTAGCCGAAGAGAAACTTGTTATATTCTGAATCCGGGAAAATTATAAATTTATGACAAAAAAATAAATAAACAAAAATTGGTGCTCAGACCCTTTCTTCTTTCTTCTTCTTCTTTTCCAGCTCCTCTAGTGTTAATTCCCGAGAGTCCATTGACGATCCTGCCTATCACGGAAAAATAAGTTGTTTTAGGAAAAAGAAACAACCAAAATTTCCTTTCTTTCCTTAAACAGTATCAATGACACAAAGCCACAAGAGTAGGCAAACAATACAAAGTATTGCAAATTTAAGCTAAAGAAGATATAAGCCCTTGGCGGGCCTACAAAAATAAAAATGTATTCGATTATGAAGGACGGAGATGGAGAGAAGAACATCATAAGAGAAAAATAGTGGATTCGACAGTGGAATTAGATGGTGAGAGTAACGGACGAGTCAGAGATAGGTATGATTCCGGGTATTAAGGACTGGAGATAAGAGTTTAGTGACTTGAAACTTATTCCCAGAAGAATTTTATCATGAAATCTTAATTTGGAAATTAAAGCATGAGATTCGAGCACACAAGCAAACAAGTGAAAGCATGATTGTTATTAATAAAGAGAAAAGCTATAGGGAATAAAAATGTAACGACAAAAAAGGAAAGAAAAGTAAATCAACACTGAATTGTGCATCCTTGACTGCATTTCGTAGTTTCATGCTTGCGGATGAAGTAAATATGAAAGAAGGCAATCTTTCAGCGGACATTAGGGATGGGCACAATCTGGTTTGGTCTAGCTACAAAGAGAACTGAAGTCAAACTGAGCACCATGGGTATCTTAAAAATGGTTCCATCTCTCATTGTTGGAAAAATGAAGGATGAAAAGGAGGCATAGCGATCCTTACATTTCAATATGCATAACACAATACATTGACTTAAAACACAAAAAATGAAAAGACAAGAAAAAGTACCAGAACAAGCCCAATTCACAATTTCTCAATCCAAATGTCCTATTATCAAGCCATCAATTTTGGAAGAATTCATAAACGGGTTATTTATAAATAGACAGTAACGAGTGTACAATAAGTTGACAATACTTATGGTTCCATTGAAATGTGGTCAAAATTAATTTTGGCCACTTATAAATGATTCATTTAAAAATGGAGGCCAATATGCAATACACAAATCATCACATGCAACACATAAGACTCTTGTATATGATCAAGTGTGTTACCGCAAGAAGATAGCATTTTTCAATATATTGAAACCATGATTTTACACAAATCACGGCATTAACAAAAAGAATCAATTGAATCAGATTAAAACTCCGTTGACAAACAAACTGCATTAGCGTTTTACTAAAAAAAAAAAAAAAAATAGTGAAGCACCTAAAGCACCAATCTTGAAAAAAACCCCATAAAAGGTTAAAATCTTGAAATACATTTCACTGCTCAAAAAATAAATAAATTAAAAGGTAAAGAAGATAACTGACTTGACCATTTTACACAAGCAGACGGAAGAAAAAGGGTACAATCATTTCCAATCAAGAATTTCACACCAAAATAGAAACTTTCAAATCCCCAAGAAAATAAAACGATAAATTAACAATCATATGCAATACATAGAACTTCAAAATGCACGAAAATAAAAAGAAATGATATTTTTCTTTTACAGGAACCGAAGACAGAAAAATGTAAAAGTAGCTAAATTTAGTCAGGGAAAAAAATAGATTCATTAAGGATCGCTTTAAAAAAATAAAAAATTACCTACTATCGAAAAAGAGCTGAAAATTGATTTTCAGACAACTGCTAAAAGTTGATGTTTAACTAGTATCTACCTGGGTGGTTTAACTGGCGTTGATCCCTTGGTGGTTCAGGGAGGCTGCTAGGTGGCGGCCCGGGTGTTACAGTTTGTCAGGCGGAGTGAGGAGGGGGTACTTTTTAAATTGGCTCGGTCAAACAATCCATTTTCCAATTTGACCATTTTTATTTTTTTTTTATTCATCACATTGGCCTCTTGTCAATAAAAAAATAATTATGCCCTTATTTATATTTCACAATTACAAAAGTATATCAATTCTTTGAAAGACAATAATACCCTTAATAGTTTAAATAAATTCAGTTACTTCCATATGTAAATTTCAAAATCAGTTTTGCTTATCAGTTTTTTCAATACGGTAACAAAGAATTTTTTCTTTCCATCTGCTAAAATATTGAAATCTCCCAAAATTATCAAAGGTTCAATAAAGAAACAATACTCACAGTCGGCACTGAAAATTGGTAAGTGTAAATACGTATTTTTAATTTTGTTTTAGTTAAATTTACTGTTTGAATCTTTAAATCATTTTTTTGACAAAGGCAGATGAATTTTACAGTATTTAAACACAGATGTATAATTTTTTTATAGCAAAAATAACAAAAAAATTCATCTCTGTATGCATATATTTTACAAGAAAAATTTATAGGTGTCTGTAAAATAAATATTTAAACATTATTTCGTTGAAAA
>NW_019229877.1:339722-344543 GCF_002742605.1 Olea europaea var. sylvestris
ATTTTATTTTATTTTTTTAATTTTATGTTGAGAAGTATTTATTATATGGGTAGCTTGAATATGAAGGGGAAAAAAATTATTATAAGAGAATTAAGATACATATGGCTAGACTCACTTCGTCTACAAAGCTTTCACGACCAACATCATGCCTCGTCAATTTCCTTTCCCTCATAATCTTCTTCTCCACAACAACCTGGGTGAGTTTACATAAATGTCAGTTAACTATCATAGGGCAGCAATTTTGACAGACAAAGATAAGTCAACATACATAGTAACAACTCTCCCCAAAATTTTAAGAGCATATTGGCTGTTTGAATGGGTCGTCTCAATATTTTTACCATAACAAAAATAAACTCACTAACTAAGAACATTACCTGATAACATGCCATCATTTTAGCTTCCTACACTTTATACATATACAAAATTTAATCAGATGAAGTGACTGTCTCCACATTTTCTGCACTTGATTTTACAAGTCAAAAAAGCCTTACCAGATAAGTTTTCGTATACAAGTCACATATATCAATCATTCCCAAACTAATTTTGAAAAGAATTATGACATGAAGACAATCTTTTTCTGCATACTACTGTGTCTAATTAATAATCAAGATTCATTGACTAATATCTCAACCCCAAGTTCGTTGTTATGATCATAAGGTATGCATGGCACTAGGATTCTCAAAATTTGTCACCTCTCCTGCCAATAATCTGACACCAGAATGCTCACGGTGAGATAGTTGGATTAAAATAGCCAAAATCTCATGGCAGGGAAAGAAGATAGTCAGCAACTTGTACATCATATTAGTGTAGTAGACAACCAACTTCTCCCTGAAAGAAGTTACAGGAAATAAAAGGTTATAAATTTACAACCTGTGTGGCAATTCCAGCATGATCCGTACCAGGCACCCATAATGTATTGTATCCAGACATTCTTCTCCAGCGAATAATTGCATCCTGAAGTTGAAATATTTTGACATAAAAAAGAAGTCCTGGATAAACTTTCACAATTGAAATATCAAATAACATAGAAGACCTGTATTGCAGCAGTAAGGGCATGCCCAATATGTAGAGCCCCCGTGACATTTGGAGGTGGTAAAACCTGCATTAACAAGGAGAAAAGTATATAGGAGTAATTAAATTAAACAGACAATTCAAATATCACGTATAGACAGACTTCCTTACTCTATTCCTGCCTTTCGTCTCATCTATTCGTATAATGATCTCAAGCTTTTCTTTTCCCTAAATTCAACCCATTGGAAACTTCCTAGTTCCATCAAACTAGAATATGTCAACTTAATAAGAAAGTATGAGAAGTTGTCTTTTTTTCCCAAAACAAGATCAAACCACACAAATATGCCATCATTCCAGGAGAGATCAGCATATTGTGGGTTCAGAGTCCTCATCAGATTGTTAATTCTAAATACGTAAATTAATTCACTGCATAACTAAGAAAGTTAAACACATTAATCTGGTATAATAGATCGTTACACAAGTTATCACGTTAGTAACTGAAAAGTCGCTCGAGCTCTCATGCCTATAATTGAAAACTATTAATATTTTAATATGCAGAGCATTGTTGACCCATTCATCATCAATGGATCCCATTCGTCCTATGTTGACTCTCCTTCCATTTACAACTGCCACGAATGAAAAACATTCACATTTCTATATATCTAAGTTAATGTCTTCGAAATTATAATCTGCTTCAAAAATTATTCATGCGCATATGCAAAGATAAATAATAAATTTGAATGAAGAATGCACGCGTTTCAAGTAAATTAGATATTTTCCACTTCATCTAATTTTGTTGACACAAAGTTTTTGCATGAATAACCGAATTTGAATTTGACACTTGCATGGTTAAAATTATAAAATAGAAAATGAATTCCACAAGCAGTGTGCAAAAAGCACGCGAGCGATTTGGTCAACATGTCCTAGAACCAGGAACTGGAAGGTGTGGCAGCACCATAATAGCCTAAACTGAATGTTTCTATGTATCTGCTACCTCAATAATTTCCAATATAACTCAAGTAATTCAACTTCACATCAAGGTTTACATCTGTAGGCTCTATCTGAAGATTGATAGAAAAAAAAATCTAAATATTTTTGTATGTACAAATTATTTTTATCAGTCAAACAGAATTCTATTAATATCACATTTCCTCATATCGCAATTTTTTCCCCTTTATGTTCTTGTTTCTGAGATTCCCAACTATCTTGAAGGCATTACAACAAGCTCCTTGGAGAACCAGGTTAGCAGAACCATTTTTCTTTTTACTTGCTTGAAAACGAAAAATTGGTGAAAGAGCCAAAATTTTGCAATTGATAAACATAATATACACTTGCAATGTCCAGAATACATACACATTCAAGCCCAAATTGACACTGTTAGACAGAGAAAGATAGGGAAACGGAGAGACAGATCTAGAAGATGAGAAAATGGGAAATCACAGTTACATGTTTCTTTGGCAACAGGTCCAATTCAATTCATTTCCTTTTGTAACTATATTTCATTTTCTGAATGGCATTTCAGTACCTCAGGATACGCAACACAGAGTATCCACCTATTCACCAATATAATTTCATCACTATGTTTTAACTAATATTGCAAGTAATAATTGAAATAAATTAAACAACTACATTTTTACAGCAATGCCATAGGTTCATGGAGACTTACAATGACAAAAGGCGGTTTTGAGCTGCTAGGGTCTGCCTCAAAGAATTTGGACTTTTCCCACCATGCATACCACCTAATTTAGAATTTTGAAGGACAAGGAAATATCACAAATCAAGCATCCAATAACAGTGAAGGGGAAAAAAATTATAAGCTCCATACGATTTCTCGACAGCACTGGGATTGAATGTCTTCGCCGTTTGACGAGACAGCTTTTTCTTCTCACCCACAGATGTTTCTGGATCAATGTAATCCTCGGGGTTTTCATCCTCGGCTTCTCTTTTTACATTCTTTTTCTTCCCTGACTTGGAAGCATTAGAGGCTTGCTGTGCCTTCGGTTGCACATCAAAAGCATGAAAATAATAAGCAAAAAGAAACAAGGAAAAATAATTGCATTATCCCTTCATGGGTCAGCATACAGAAACTCCAACTAAGAGGGTCTAGATGGTAGATCACCTGAAGTTTAGCAGCCTCTGCTTTTTGTGCAGCCTTAAGTTTCTTCAACTCTTTTTCTTTAGCCTATGAAAAAACATGTCAAATGACAGTTGATTTGGTCAACAGTTCAAATAAAATAAATAATCAGGAAAAAAAGGAAAAGAAGAAAGCAGCACCCATTTTGCACAAAAAAGTCCAAGTCTAAATCCAAATCAGGCAAATTAAAATAAAACAATGGTCTATAAAAATCCAGGAACTCTTCTCTTAAACAAAAAACTAGCAATTAGGAATTTTCCAGCACTTGGTCTTGGGAAAAATAATGCTGCAAAGCCACATTTAATCATAAGAGCTTCGAACAAAATACAAACTAATTCAATATTGTACAGTGTTTCAGAGAACTTGTATGTTCCAAAGAACTGACTTCGTGTCTAATTATAAAAACAAGGCCCCAACCCCAAAACCATGTTGCCCAACCTAGCCGAAGAGAAACTTGTTATATTCTGAATCCGGGATGATTATAAATTTATGACAAAAAAATAAATAAACAAAAATTGGTGCTCAGACCCTTTCTTCTTTCTTCTTCTTCTTTTCCAGCTCCTCTAGTGTTAGTTCCCGCGAGTCCATTGACGATCCTGCCTATCACGGAAAAATAAGTTGTTTTAGGAAAAAGAAACAACCAAAATTTCCTTTCTTTCCTTAAACAGTATCAATGACACAAAGCCACAAGAGTAGGCAAACAATACAAAATATTGCAAATTTAAGCTAAAGAAGATATAAGCCCTTGGTGGGCCTACAAAAATAAAAATGTATTTGATTATGAAGGACGGAGATGGAGAGAAGAACATCATAAGAGAAAAATAGTGGATTCGACAGTGGAATTAGATGGTGAGAGTAACTGACGAGACAGAGATAGGTATGATTCCGGGTATTAAGGACTGGAGATAAGAGTTTAATGACTTGAACTTATTCCCAGAAGAATTTTATCATGAAATCTTAATTTGGAAATTAAAGCATGAGATTCGAGCACACAAGCAAACAAGTGAAAGCGTGATTGTTATTAATAAAGAGAAAAGCTATAGGGAATAAAAATGTAACGACAAAAAAGGAAAGAAAAGTAAATCAACACTGAATTGTGCATCCTTGACTGCATTTCGTAGTTTCATGCTTGCGGATGAAGTAAATATGAAAGAAGGCAATCTTTCAGTGGACATTAGGGATGGGCACAATCTGGTTTGGTCTATCTACAAAGAGAACTGAAGTCGAACTGAGCACCATGGGTATCTTAAAAATGGTTCCATCTCTCATTTTTGGAAAAATGAAGGATGAAAAGGAGGCATAGCGATCCTTACATTTCAATATGCATATTTAACACAATACATTGACTTAAAACACAAAAAATGAAAAGACAAGAAAAAGTACCAGAACAAGCCCAATTCACAATTTCTCAATCCAAATGTCCAATTATCAAGCCATCAATTTTGGAAGAATTCATAAACGGGTTATTTATAAATAGACAGTAATGAGTGTACAATAAGTTGACAATACTTATGGTTCCATTGAAATGTGGTCAAAATTAATTTTGGCCACTTATAAATGATTCATTTAAAAATGGAGGCCAATATGCAATATACAAATCATCACATGCAACACATAAGACTCTTGTATATGATCAAGTGTGTTACCGCAAGAAGATAGCATTTTTCAATATATTG
>NW_019229877.1:344910-348554 GCF_002742605.1 Olea europaea var. sylvestris
GGTTTTTAATAGTCAATTGGGGATTCAAGTTCTTAATGATTTCATTTCTATTCATTTCAATACATTAGTGATAAAATTGCATAATTACATTTCAATTGCGTGTTTATTTCATTCGATTAGTGAAATTTCAAAATTAGGGTTTCAAATTGGGGATTTCTTCCAATTTTAGGGTTTTTTCACATTTAAATCAAATTTTCATTCAATTAGATTTGGTTAAGGTCACATTAGTCTAATTAGAGCTAATTCAATCCTCGTGGGAACGATACTTGGACTCATAGTCCATTTTACTACTTGTTAACGAACCGTACACTTACGGTGGGTTTTAAAATCGAGAAGAAATATTTCGCGAACATATGTCATCTCATTGTCAATTCGATGGTTAGGACGACTAAGAATAATGACATTATTCTTGATGGGATTAAGAATGCTTGTAGTGAATAATATCTTATAATGTTAAATTCGAGTTGATTTTAAGCCTTTCTATCTGCATCTTTTCAATACTAAAAATAAGTTTTTCTTTTTGAGATTTTCACGTGTCATTGTGCATAAGTCACAAATTAATATCCATTGATGACATATTACATTCATAGGTCACATGTCACACATCACAAGTCATGTCATATTATATAGGTCACAGTTCAAAATTGACTGGTCAAAGGTCACAGATCCAAGTTCATAAGTCATTGTTCATATGTTATGGGTTACAGTTACCAGTTTATAGGTCATAAATCATTGTGCATAGATCATAGATCGATATACACAGGTTGCAAATCAAATAGAACTGGTCATAAATCACTGATTTATGTTCACATGTTACAGTTTACAGATGACGGTTATATAGTAAGGGTCACGAATCAATGTCAACATGTTACAAATCAAAATTAATTGATCATAGATCATATGTCACATGTCTTTGTGTACTGATAACTGGTTACAGATTCAAGTTCACAGGCCATATTTCATATGTCAGAAGTTACAAATAACAGTTCACAAGTCACATGTCATATTGCATAGGTAACAGATCAATATCCACATGTCATAGTTCCAAGAGAACTGGTCACAGGCCAATATCATAGATAATGTTTGACATGTCATAGGTCACATGTAACAGTTCACAGGTCACATATCATAGTGTATAAGTCACAAATCCATATCAACAGGTCACATACCATAGAAAACTAGTCACATGTTATTGGATTAATATTGCAGGTAATAATGAATCTTTTCAATTTTCGTCATAGTAACTCACAGTTTACAAGGCCAATAGATCTTTTACATGCCAATGGAGTTTTTCAATTTCTATCACAGCAACTTGCAATTAGAGTTTCAACTCTGTTTTTAAATTCAAAAATTGGAAGATTTAGCAATGATACAATGTTATTTGCTACCAACTACGACTTCGAAACCCTTCAAATCTACTTTAGGACGATCACCAATCTCAATTTACCAGTCCTATTATAACCTCAGTTTGTGATCATTACCTTAAAAATTCTAATACACAGTGCCAACAACTTTCAATTTGTGATCTCTTCCGTCCGTCGGGTTTCAATTAATCAGATTTCAATGGTAGAAGTCGAAGTTATTTGCTCCGATAAGTTCTCTGTAGATTTTCTTTTTGTTCAACCCTAATTGTTAAAATGGAGAGTCATGTTTGAAATGGAAATATGTGTAACTGAATGCTTGATTTGAGGAATCAGAATCTAATTTAATATATATTATATATTGTATATATTATTTACCACCTGAGTTTTGAACGTTTAAGCATTGTTTCTTAAATATGAAATTGCATTTGTTAAACACCTTATATATGTATTTTTCCCATTGAAATATCTCCTTTTTCATTCTTGTTAATCTAATTGAGAAAGAATAAGCAGTTATGTTCCTGAGATTTGCTTTTTATCTTCTTGTTTTAGTATTTGATGAATTTGTGTTAAATAATATGAAATGTTACTTTTAAGTAGCATGCCATGTTACTAGATTTGAATGAAAATAGTACCTCATTGGGTTTGGGAATTAGTGATGATTTGGAAAATGGTGATAGAGAGGTGGCGGATTTTTGTAGTGGCCGAGTGATGGCCAAATACCATATGGTGAAATATGGTACCATAGATTTTTAATATAAATTAACATGTTGTAACACAAGATGTTATTCCAGTTAGACGTCGATTTTTTAATAAAAATAACATATAGTAACCCAATGTATTACCATGTAAAACATTACTCTTCTAATAAAAAGTAACATAATGTATTATAATTTGTTACTTGTATAAGATGTTGTAGTAATAATACAACGTAACATATGATAATATAGTACGTTATCTTGTAAAACATTGTTTTTTATAATAAGTAACATAATATGTCACTTGCATAAGAAATTGATTGTTTAATAAGAAGTAACGTATGATAACACAATACGTAACTTTGACAAAAAAATATCGCTTTTAAAATAAAAATTTGAAATATTGATATTAAATGAAAAATAAAGTATTTTTTAAAAAATTGGAAATAAGTGATAACTGGTAAAATATCGATTTACAGTAAAAATAATGATATGTTTTTTTGGGAAATGATGGTACTATGAAAACTTTTCAAAGAAAAGTAGAGCAAGTATCAAAACTATCATAATATTTTTGTGGAAGTTACACTTTTCCTTTTCATCTAGTTTCTAAAAGTAGTAAGCATCCTTATTAATTCTCGAACTATTGTACAAACAAAATTAACTTCATTTACCTTCCAGACCTTCATCACCACCATCCAGTGGAGATTGGCACGATTTGACAGTGGCGATCTCACTGTGATTGTTGTCGCGACAATATCTCTATTGCAATCTCATCTTCGATCGCTTCAAATTTTATAGTCCAGATTACACATACCACCATGTCGCCTCCCTTCACGTGGTATACGGCAAAGGAAGCCTTCAAGAAGACCTACGTGTTCATTTCGTGCACCTATAAAATCGGGAACATATCTATCCACTAATAATTAGCTTTTGCACATGATCCTTGATACTAGAATTATTTGTGGTTCTTTTCTTCATATTCTGGAGGCTCTTTTTGATGCTATGCTTATTATTGGTACTAATATTTTTCGCTCTGATTTGGGGTTTATGTTGGTGGTTGTGATTGTGGTGTGATGGATTTATTTAAGGTGATTGTTGCGAAAGTGGACCTAGCATTGGCAGATGTAGTTGCTAGAGGGGATGGGTAAGAACGATGCATAAGTATAACATAATATACGACATGTGTTATGAAAAAGTGACATGCAATATGTTACAAATGCAACACATTATTTTTGTTATAAAAAGCGTTGAACAACATTTTGGAAATAGTTTATTTTCCTATTTATTCAAGAAAATGAACAATGCTATCTACCCCATCGAAGAAGATCCAGTGTTAAATGATAAGCTCAATAAAAAAAAATAGTCTCATATGCATACATTTAATTAACATTACCATTTCATGCCTCATCATCTACTACATTACATGAGGATTGTCACAATGGAGAGATAACATTATTCAACTTATGGGGTTAGAAGCATCCAACAAATTAAAGGAGGAAATATTACTACTATAAAAGAGGCTAATTTAGGGCACTATTCATGTTGGACATGTGTCGCAATTTTCTATCGTCAACCATTTTTTTTT
>NW_019229877.1:351253-356166 GCF_002742605.1 Olea europaea var. sylvestris
CCTCACAGGCATAATTCCTTTTGGTGTTTCGCGTTTCCCTGCCCACATAAGGGCCCCTAAAAATGTTATCTACCTCATGGATATGAGCCTCATCTTGATTTTGTTGGTTTCTTCGGTGTCTGCGCCTTTCCCTGGGCTTTTCTGCTTCACGCTCCCTTCGTCGCAGAGAGATATCCCTTTGACGTGGAGCGGCCCCTCATGCCCAGGTTGATTATCCTACCTTGGCGGGGGCTTGTTCGCCTGGGGCAAATCATTTCTATCCCTAGGGGGTTCTTGTCAGGAGTGGTGATCATAGTCTCAACAATCTGTTGTGTCATGTCCAAAGGACCAGTGGTATGTACAGTATTTAGGCGGGTTTTGATTTGACCTATTTTTAGGCCCTGAACCTTGGCCTCACCTCTACGGGGTCCTTGCGAAATTACCATCTGCTGAGTGTCGATGATTGGGTTGATATCTTTATATGCCAGTGTAGGGACGACGTTAAGAGTGGTGGTGGCCAGCACTTGCCCAGAACTCTCATTACCAGCTTGGTTCATCTAGTAGTCCATCAAGTGGGAGGTCGGTCCTCTAGCGCGCTGCCTTTGAGGAGGTGGGAGGCTTCTACTCGCCCTGTTCCTATGCTCAATCAATTCTTCATTGATGATTTCCCGTCTCATCATCTTGAGTAGGGCATCATAGGTGGTGGGATCTTGATTTTGCACGTCCCTCTAGAACAGGGTGTTTATGTTCAGATCCCCTTTTAATATAGATAATACCTCACGGTTGGTGACTTGCACACAATATGTCACATCATCGGTGAAACGTGATAGGAAGCTCTTTAGGGACTCCCCATGTGCCTATCTCATGTCTTGGAGATGTTCGATGGGAGTCTCTCCCTCTTTGCTCATAGCAAACCTTTTCAAAAAGGTCGTCTTGAACTCGGGCCAGCTTCTTATGCTCCCAGGTGGTAGCCTACTATACCAAATTTCAGCTGCTCCGCTATGTGTTAAATGAAAAACTCTACATTTCACAGCTGGGGTGGCGCCCCTTAGGCTCATGTGAGTCTTGTAAGCATTCAGGTGCTTCTCTGGGTCACCTCTTCCACCATACTTTGGTATTTTTAGCATATCGTAGTGGTTCGGGACCTGGGCGCTCCTTAGTTCCCTTGAGAATGGCAAGTTTTTATCATCGTCGTCCAAGTCACAGGACCTCTGCTGCTCATCAAAATCGTTTTCTTCAACCTCATACATCGATTGTTGGTGAGAAGTTCAGGGACGATTCCTAACCTCTTCCTCGCTCCTTTGGCACCTATTTCTAGGCGGAGCAACACGGGAGGCATTTTCATGCCTTTCCTCCGATTGTTGAGGCATTGGAGGTGGAGGCAGTGGCCTTGTCCAAGGCTCGTGATGCTGTTGTTGTCCGAGTCTCGGTTCAGCGGGGCTGATTCTTTCAAATACACTACCTGATCTCCAATGTCTTTACTCTTGCTCATACGGAGGTGGGAAGTTGTCAAGGTGAAAAGCGGCCTCGGTGGGTCGGTCGGAAGCGTAGTTGGAGGAAACGTCAACTTCTACTTCCCTTTCAAATGGGCTCACACCTCGGCTATAGTCCGGCGAGGTAGCCCTACGACGTTGAACTTTATCTTCTTGCTAGTATTATCCTTGATGGACGTATGGAGGAATAGGAAAGCCTCCCTGGCCCTGCATTTGAGCCATAAGTCCCCTCATAGCCATATTTTGGCTGGCAATGTCTCTCATATTAGCTGCCATGGCGGCCATTTTCCTTGACAGCTGGGCCGTTGCACGCATTCCACCTCTTCGGTGATTATGATGGGGTCTATGCCGAGCTGCTGGGGCTACTGCTTGAGGGGCACATTAGCATTTTCTCTTATCCTCCTAGGGGTGTATCTTTGTTCGAACTCATTTTCCTTGTGTCTTACCCTTCAGATGCTAAGTCATGGGGCTTTCTCTTCATCTTTTTCAAAAACAAATCCTTTTTCAAGGGGGATGCCTAAATGTTCCTCTTTAACAAGTTTTCACCACAAGGTTGTTCGTCGTTATGGTATGATTTCCCACAGACGGCGCCAATCTGTTGACCCAAAATATGTTGCCAACAAATGCCGGACCCACCCGCGCACACGTGAGCGAGAGTCCAACACGCTAAGACACGTGGACGGTCTAACCAGGATAGATCAAGGGCGTGGGAGTAGCTCAACGACGCGGGACGAGAACGTTCGGAATTCGACGATATGATCGTGGATCGATTGTACAATAATTAGCAATCAATGTTTGTTAATGTGTATCTAAATATCCAATAACTCGTTTGTGTTGCAAGATAATAATAGAGAGAGTTGAGTAAAGTATGGTTTCTTGTATTGATTCTTGCATTAGCCCTTGTATGGGATACATGAGGGGGTATTTATAGTATCATAAGGACCTTTGGTTCGAGGTATACGTGGCCTCATCCGGTTAATTTACATGTCAAATTGTAGGCATCAGCCGCACCTAGCCCGCTATACATATAGTGATTGGCAAAGCCGCCTCTACTAGTGACAAGAATTAATATTTACACTCATGACAAACATCCTATCAATCATTCTACTAAGAAATTTGTGCAGAGGATCTCTTGGGAAGAGTGAATATGGAAGATGATCCTTTATGGTTCGGAGGCTTCTGCTTCGGCTTCAGGGCTTCGGCCATTTTCATGGTGCTTCCGCATCATGGCCTCAACTTTTCACGGTGCTTCGGGATGAGATAGTTGGCCACTTTCACAGGGCTTCGATATATGGACCTCGGCCATACATACCACTTCGGCTGGAGTGCCACGTGGTTCGACGTGAGTGGGCCATAAGCCCCAGTGGGTTGGCTGAGTGTGTCGACACGTAATAGGCCTGAAACACAATAAACACACTGCTAGAGTGTTTTATATTTTATGCTATGACCTGGTTGCTGCCAGCTAATAGGGATTCTAAAATTAAGGTCTTCACTTGTTTGGTTCCTTCTGGCTTTTAAGAGGAAGGTCTTCCTTTATAAGTGGAAAGTTTTTGGTTTTGTTTTTTTTTTCTTTTTATGGGAAAGTAAGTACACAATATCAAGAAGAGCACATAAGCTTAGTTGACTTCTTTCAAAACTTTTTTTTTTTGTTGGAATTTTTCAGTATTGCTTTAACATCTAGACACTCCTTACTCTTCTAAGGAGAAAATTTTACTTTTCAAATAGAGTAATTTTGGCCTGAGCTCTTATGTTATAAATTTATTTAGTTATAGATCAGTAATTGCTACCTTAACCATGTGCCCAATCAAAAATGTTTCTTATCTACTCTACTTGATTTTCTTTTACTGCGGTGCAGCTTGTAAAAAGCCTTATGACAATTTGTGGTAATATTCATCGCTGATTTCATGATCTCGTTGAACTTTTCTGTTCCTTTGATATTAATAAGCTTATATTCTTTTATTTTGAGCTCGGAAAAGTTTATATTTAAGACTGACAAATAGGGTTGAGGATGTAGGTTACTTTATATCAGCGATCTCGTGGTCAGTGGCAGATCCAGCACCCAACGAGCACAAGCTGCCGCGCGTGTTGGATCCGCAAGGAGCGCCTTTTTTTGTTGACAATAGCAAATGAATGTTTTATTATATATTTAGTAATTCATTTTACTTCTAAGTGTCTATTTTTGTCCCGTTGGGTAGAGCGCCTAATTATAATTTAGAGGTCCATGGATTGAATCTCCTTTTACCAATTTTATTGCACATTTTTTCTAGTTCTTTAATTTTTACCAAAATTAATGTAATAGGGAGGGACTTCAAACATGTGACCTCTCATTTAAGGTTATTGAAAATTTAACCATCATGACACTTGAAATTTTTTTACATTAAGCATAACAAAATAATATTTTTTTTTTTTTATGGCTTTAATGCAATTGATACGATTCGAATCCATGTTCCTTCATTGAATACAAATATTGCCATTATAACAAAATTATATATGTTCAATTTTTTAGCAAAATAATTATTATATTTAATTATTGATATTTTATTACGGTTGACTATCAGTGGTTAGCGTCCGCTCGTGCTCAATCAAAATTCTAGATCCGTCACTGCTTTTGGTGTTGTTGATTTTTAACATTTACGTTTTAAAATAGAAAAATTGCTTCCATGGACTCCACACATTTCCTTTTTTATTTCTCATAATTCTCTTTATTTTAATTTTATTTATAATACCTTTAACTGCACATAAAATAATTGATTTCATCTTAAAATATTGTACAAGTCTTGTTTTGCACGATACAAGAGTAACTACATGGTGCTACATCATTTAATTTTATTTTTATCTAATGTCCTTCCATTATTTATTTTTCTGGAAATTCTCTCTAGATGTCTTCCCAATTGAACTATTCACACCTCCTAATTTTTAGCCAATTATAAATGATTAAATTGTTTCCATATTACCCTTCCTTACTGTTGGGAATCTACTTATACATGTACAGCGAAAAATTAAAATTATTTCGATTCCCACAGACGATCCCTTTGTGTTTAGATAGAAATCGTGATAAAGATTGTACTTTTGAAAAATTTTGCAAACATTTTGCTTTTCTTTTCGTTCCAGCAATCTTGATTCGCCACCCACAGCTGTTCAATTGTGTAGCCTCCAACGGTAATCCACACAGACAACAAGATTGTAGGATTAGGATTTTCTTCTTGTGCTAGCAAGAATAATGAAAACCACACCATTTTGAAAACTCTAATCATATTTATATAAGCCCGAACGGGCTTAGCCTGACCCGGTCCAACATTTAATTAACCCATTTAATTAAATCAAGTCTGTGAATTAATTAATCCAATTAATCAATTCAAGCCTATAAATAAGCAACCCAATTAATTAATTTATCCAACACTTGTTAAATTAATTAATTGACAAATCACAATCTTCCAATTC
>NW_019229877.1:357536-366377 GCF_002742605.1 Olea europaea var. sylvestris
CCCTTTTGACACATCGAGCTTCCTTTTCAGGACGTGCTTGATTGTCTTGTTCACAACCTCAACCTGGTCATTTGCTTGTGGGTGGTGAGGCGTGGAGAAGTGCTTTTTGGTGTCAAGTTCTTCACACAAACTTCTGACCTTCTTGTTGTCGAACTCTCTGCCATTGTCTAAGACAATCGAGTAGGAAATCTCGAACCGGCATATGACATTCTTCCACAAGAACTTGGAAGTGTTGGCTTCTGTAATTTTTACTAGGGACTCAGCTTCAACCCACTTTGTGAAGTAATCAATGGCCACAATCGCGAAACTCGCAACTCCTCTGCCTTTTGGTAGAGGACCTATGAGGTCCACACCCCACTTTGAGAAAGGCCAAGGGCTGGAGACCACATCCAAATCTTGCGATGTTTGTCTTTGGACAAGAGACAACCGTTGGCATTTGTCACATTTTCGCACAAATTCGAGGGCGTCCTTTTTCAAGGTAGGCCAGTAGTACCCCTACTTTAGTATCTTTTGTGCCAAAGATAGACCTCCAGAGTGATTGCTACACACACCGTCATGGACTTCTCTTAAGATGTGGGTAGTCTCTTCTCCTCTAACGCATCGTAAGTGTAGAGAGGAGAAGCTCCTTTTATATAGTACATCATCAACGAAGAGGAAGTGGGCTCACCTCATCCTTAGCTTGTAGGCCTCATGCTTGTCAGTGGGAAGTACCTGGTCTTTGAGGTATGCTATGATGGGCCGCATCTAGGTAAGAGTCCCAGCGACCTACATTACATTGGGGGCCTCGGTTGACGGCATGAGGAAGTGCTCTATAGGGACTATTGTGAGTAGATCGGAATCCTTGCTACTTGCAAGTGTGGAGAGTACATCCACATGTGAGTTTTCGATGCGTGGGATCTAGATCAACTCGAACTTTTCAAAGGATGGGATGAGGTTCATCACCATTTTCAAGTAGGAGACCATTACTTTGTCCCTGACTGAGAAGTTACCGTTGACTTGGCTAACGACTAACTGGGAGTCACTACTAATGAATAGCCTCTTTACTTGCATTTCTTTGGCTAATCTGAGGCCCGTGAGAAGTGCTTCATATTCTGCTACATTTTTAGTGGCCTTGAATCCGAAGATCACCGTCGAGTTCAGCTTGTGACCTTTCGGGCTGATGAGGACAACTCCGGTACTTGAGCCGACGTCCCTAGCCGACCGATCAACGAATAGGTTCCACGTTGGGGGCTCGAATTGTTCCATGATTTCATCCACCTCGGGTAAATTGGCGAATTCTGCCACAAAGTCAGCTAAGGCTTGACCCTTGATGGCTGCCCTTGTCTTGAACACGAGGTCAAACTCACTTAGCTCCACCGCCCATTTTAATAATCTCCCTGAGGCATCGGGCTTTTGGAGTACCTGCCTTAGGGGAAAGTTCGTTAGCACATAGATGGTGTGAGCTTGGAAGTAGGGTCTCAACTTCCTGGAGGCCGTGATCAAGGCCAAAATGAGTTTCTCCATATCGGGGTAGCGGATTTTAGGCGATAGGAGTGCTTCGCTTATGTAGTAAATGGGGAGTTGGATGGTTTCCTCTTCTCGGGTTAGAACCGCACTAATGGCCTAACTGGAGACGGCTAAATACAACAGTAGGATTTCACCGGGCTTCGATTTGGAGAGGAGGGGGGCCTGTCCTAGGTGCCTTTTCAGGCCCTGGAAGGCCTCTTCACACTCCTCATTCCACTGGAACTTCTTCCCAACTTTTAACACTTTGAAAAATGGGAGGCATTTATCCGTAGCTTTGGAGACGAAGCGACTAAGTGCGGCCACTCGTCCAGTTAAGCTTTGCACCTCCTTTAGCTTTTAGGGGACCTCATCTTCTATAGGGCCTCAATCTTCTCGAGGTTGGCTTCAATACCATATTGGTTGACCATGTATCCTAAGAATTTACCGGAGGCCACTTCGAAGGCGCATTTGAGGGGGTTGAGCATCATCCTATATCTTCTCAAGATTTGGAAGGTGCTGTTGAGGTGCGTTATGTGGCCCCCAGCTTCTAAACTTTTTACCAGCATATCGTCTACGTAGACCTCCATTGTCTTGCCGATGAGGTCCACAAACATTTTGTTATATGTTGCTCCGACATTTTTCAACCCGAAGGACATCATCTTGTAGCAATAAAGGCCTCGATCTGTGATGAAAGATGTATGTTCCTCATCGATCGGGTGCATGGGGATTTGATTGTAGACGGAGTATGCATCCATGAAGCTTAGTAACTCGTGCCCAGCCGTGCAGTCTACCAGTTGGTCAATCCTTGGAAATGGGAAGCTATCCTTTGGGCAAGCTCTGTTAAGGTTGGTGAAATCAATGCACACTCTCCACTTGCCGTTGTGTTTCCTTACTAAGACTAGATTGGAGACCCACCTCAGGTAGGTGGCCTCCTGGATGAAGCCATTCTGGATGAGTTTCTGAACTTCTTCCTTCAGAGCCTCGTACCTTTCAAGATTAAGAGCTCTCCTTTTTTGTCTGTGCGAGGCAACCTTAGGATCAATTTTCAGGTGGTAGCAAATGACCTTGGGCTCTATGCCTACCATATCTTCATGCCTCCAAGCAAAGATATCGAGGTTCCTACTTAAGAAATCCTTGAGTTTGTCTTTTGCAGTGCTGGACAAATTTTTGCCCACCTTTAACAATCTGGATGGGTCTCGGGGGTCCGCCGAGAAGCTCTCAATTTCCTCAACTGGGGATGCTTGAGGTTCGTGTTCAATTATACGGGGGTCAATTTCATCGATGGTCACTACTTTCGAATTGGGTGGTGCGTTAATCATTTCGACATCTTCTGGTTCGTCAGGAGCATCACCTGGGGCGTCAGCCATGACTATATCGCCAACAATTACGTAGACGTCCCGAGACTCTACCTTTCTGATGGAGCTTAAATAACATTCTCTTGAGCCTCGTTGGCCGCCTCTCACCGCTGCCACCCCATTTTCAGTCGGAAATTTCATGCATAGGTGGTGGATGGATGTGACAGCTCCCAATTCTTTCAGAGCCGGTCTACCCAATATTCCGTGGTAGGCCATCGGCTATCAACAACGAGGAATTCCATGAAATTCATCGTGGTTTGGAGAGACTCTCCCATCTCTACCACGAGTGTGATTTTTCCTCTCGGAGTAATGGTATCTCCGGTAAATCCGTATAAAGGAGTGGTGGTGGATGTCAACTCATGGTCCAGTATCATCTTGTCAAAAGTGGATCCGAATAGAATGTTGACGGAACTACCATTGTCAACTAACATTCATTTGAGCCCATTCCAGGCTACAATTGCTCTTACCACAAGTGCATCACAGTGTGGGTAGTGAACCCCTTCAGTGTCTTCCTGGGTAAAGACAATAGGTGGAACTTGATCTCTCTAGGGATCTCTTCGAGAGCTGTGGCCCACAATATAACTGGTAAGCTGGGGAGCGCTTGGCCTCACAGGCATAATTCCTTTTGGTGTTTCGCGTTTCCCTGCCCACATAAGGGCCCCTAAAAATGTTATCTACCTCATGGATAGGAGCTTCATCTTGATTTTGTTGGTTTCTTCGTTGTCTGCGCCTTTCCCTGGGCTTTTCTGCTTCACGCTCCCTTCGTCGCAGAGAGATATCCCTTTGACGTGGAGCGGCCCCTCATGCCCAGGTTGATTATCCTACCTTGGCGGGGGCTTGTTCGCCTGGGGCAAATCATTTCTATCCCTAGGGGGTTCTTGTCAGGAGTGGTGATCATAGTCTCAACAATCTGTTGTGTCATGTCCAAAGGACCAGTGGTATGTACAGTATTTAGGCGGGTTTTGATTTGACCTATTTTTAGGCCCTGAACCTTGGCCTCACCTCTACGGGGTCCTTGCGAAATTACCATCTGCTGAGTGTCGATGATTGGGTTGATATCTTTATATGCCAGTGTAGGGACGACGTTAAGAGTGGTGGTGGCCAGCACTTGCCCAGAACTCTCATTACCAGCTTGGTTCATCTAGTAGTCCATCAAGTGGGAGGTCGGTCCTCTAGCGCGCTGCCTTTGAGGAGGTGGGAGGCTTCTACTCGCCCTGTTCCTATGCTCAATCAATTCTTCATTGATGATTTCCCGTCTCATCATCTTGAGTAGGGCATCATAGGTGGTGGGATCTTGATTTTGCACGTCCCTCTAGAACAGGGTGTTTATGTTCAGATCCCCTTTTAATATAGATAATACCTCACGGTTGGTGACTTGCACACAATATGTCACCTCATCGGTGAAACGTGATAGGAAGCTCTTTAGGGACTCCTCATGTGCCTATCTCATGTCTTGGAGATGTTCGATGGGAGTCTCTCCCTCTTTGCTCATAGCAAACCTTTTCAAAAAGGTCGTCTTGAACTCGGGCCAGCTTCTTATGCTCCTAGGTGGTAGCCTACTATACCAAATTTCAGCTGCTCCGCTATGTGTTAAATGAAAAACTCTACATTTCACAGCTGGGGTGGCGCTCCTTAGGCTCATGTGAGTCTTGTAAGCATTCAGGTGCTTCTCTGGGTCACCTCTTCCACCATACTTTGGTATTTTTGGCATATCGTAGTGGTTCGGGACCTGGGCGCTCCTTAGTTCCCTTGAGAATGGCAAGTTTTTATCATCGTCGTCCAAGTCACAGGACCTCTGCTGCTCATCAAAATCGTTTTCTTCAACCTCATACATCGATTGTTGGTGAGAAGTTCAGGGACGATTCCTAACCTCTTCCTCGCTCCTTTGGCACCTATTTCTAGGCGGAGCAACACGGGAGGCATTTTCATGCCTTTCCTCCGATTGTTGAGGCATTGGAGGTGGAGGCAGTGGCCTTGTCCAAGGCTCGTGATGCTGTTGTTGTCCGAGTCTCGGTTCAGCGGGGCTGATTCTTTCAAATACACTGCCTGATCTCCAATGTCTTTACTCTTGCTCATACGGAGGTGGGAAGTTGTCAAGGTGAAAAGCGGCCTCGGTGGGTCGGTCGGAAGCGTAGTTGGAGGAAACGACAACTTCTACTTCCCTTTCAAATGGGCTCACACCTCAGCTATAGTCCGGCGAGGTAGCCCTACGACGTTGAACTTTATCTTCTTGCTAGTATTATCCTTGAGGGACGTATGGAGGAATAGGAAAGCCTCCCTGGCCCTGCATTTGAGCCATAAGTCCCCTCATAGCCATATTTTGGCTGGCAATGTCTCTCATATTAGCTGCCATGGCGGCCATTTTCCTTGACAGCTGGGCTGTTGCACGCATTCCACCTCTTCGGTGATTATGATGGGGTCTATGTCGAGCTGCTGGGGCTACTGCTTGAGGGGCACATTAGCATTTTCTCTTATTCTCCTAGGGGTGTATCTTTGTTCGAACTCATTTTCCTTGTGTCTTACCCTTCAGATGCTAAGTCATGGGGCTTTCTCTCTATCTTTTTCAAAAACAAATCCTTTTTCAAGGAGGATGCCTAAATGTTCCTCTTTAACAAGTTTTCACCACAAGGTTGTTCGTCGTTATGGTATGATTTCCCACAGACGGCGCCAATCTGTTGACCCAAAATATGTTGCCAACAAATGCCGGACCCACCCGCGCACACGTGAGCGAGAGTCCAACACGCTAAGACACGTGGACGGTCTAACCAGGATAGATCAAGGGCGTGGAAGTAGCTCAACGACGCGGGACGAGAACGTTCGGAATCCAACGATATGATCGTGGATCGATTGTACAATAATTAGCAATCAATGTTTGTTAATGTGTATCTAAATATTCAATAACTCGTTTGTGTTGCAAGATAATAATAGAGAGAGTTGAGTAAAGTATGGTTTCTTGTATTGATTCTTGCATTAGCCCTTGTATGGGATACATGAGGGGGTATTTATAGTATCATAAGGACCTTTGGTTCGGGGTATACGTGGCATCATCCGGTTAATTTACATGTCAAATTGTAGGCATCAGCCGCACCTAGCCCGCTATACATATAGTGATTGGCAAAGCCGCCTCTACTAGTGACAAGAATTAATATTTACACTCATGACAAACGTCCTATCAATCATTCTACTAAGAAATTTGTGCAGAGGATCTCTGGGGAAGAGTGAATATGGAAGATGATCCTTTATGGTTCGGAGGCTTCTGCTTCGGCTTCAGGGCTTCGGCCATTTTCATGGTGCTTCCGCATCATGGCCTCAACTTTTCACGGTGCTTCGAGATGAGATATTTGGCCACTTTCACAGGGCTTCGATATATGGACCTCGGCCATATATACCACCTCGGCTGGAGTGCCACGTGGTTCGACATGAGTGGGCCATAAGCCCCAGTGGGTTGGCTGAGTGTGTCGACACGTAATAGGCCTGAAACACAATAAACACACTGCTAGAGTGTTTTATATTTTATGCTATGACCTGGTTGCTGCCAACTAATAGGGATTCTAAAATTAAGGTCTTCACTTGTTTGGTTCCTTCTGGCTTTTAAGAGGAAGGTCTTCCTTTATAAGTGGAAAGTTTTTGGTTTTGTTTTTTTTTCTTTTTATGGGAAAGTAAGTACACAATATCAAGAAGAGCACATAAGCTTAGTTGACTTCTTTCAAAACTTTTTTTTTTTGTTGGAATTTTTCAGTATTGCTTTAACATCTAGACACTCCTTACTCTTCTAAGGAGAAAATTTTACTTTTCAAATAGAGTAATTTTGGCCTGAGCTCTTATGTTATAAATTTATTTAGTTATAGATCAGTAATTGCTACCTTAACCATGTGCCCAATCAAAAATGTTTCTTATCTACTCTACTTGATTTTCTTTTACTGCGGTGCAGCTTGTAAAAAGCCTTATGACAATTTGTGGTAATATTCATCGCTGATTTCATGATCTCGTTGAACTTTTCTGTTCCTTTGATATTAATAAGCTTATAATCTTTTATTTTGAGCTCGGAAAAGTTTATATTTAAGACTGACAAATAGGGTTGAGGATGTAGGTTACTTTATATCAGCGATCTCGTGGTCAGTGGCAGATCCAGCACCCGACGAGCACAAGCTGCAGCGCGTGTTGGATCCGTAAGGAGCGCCTTTTTTTGTTGACAATAGCAAATGAATGTTTTATTATATATTTAGTAATTCATTTTACTTCTAAGTGTCTATTTTTGTCCCGTTGGGTAGAGCGCCTAATTATAATTTAGAGGTCCATGGATTGAATCTCCTTTTACCAATTTTATTGCACATTTTTTCTAGTTCTTTAATTTTTACCAAAATTAATGTAATAGGGAGGGACTTCAAACATGTGACCTCTCATTTAAGGTTATTGAAAATTTAACCATCATGACACTTGAAACTTTTTTACATTAAGCATAACAAAATAATATATATATTTTTTTTATGGCTTTAATGCAATTGATACGATTCGAATCCATGTTCCTTCATTGAATACAAATATTGCCATTATAACAAAATTATATATGTTCAATTTTTTAGCAAAATAATTATTATATTTAATTATTGATATTTTATTACGGTTGACTATCAGTGGTTAGCGTCCGCTCGTGCTCAATCAAAATTCTAGATCCGTCACTGCTTTTGGTGTTGTTGATTTTTAACATTTACGTTTTAAAATAGAAAAATTGCTTCCATGGACTCCACACATTTCCTTTTTTATTTCTCATAATTCTCTTTATTTTAATTTTATTTATAATACCTTTAACTGCACATAAAATAATTGATTTCATCTTAAAATATTGTACAAGTCTTGTTTTGCACGATACAAGAGTAACTACATGGTGCTACATCATTTAATTTTATTTTTATCTAATGTCCTTCCATTATTTATTTTTCTGGAAATTCTCTCTAGATGTCTTCCCAATTGAACTATTCACACCTCCTAATTTTTAGCCAATTATAAATGATTAAATTGTTTCCATATTACCCTTCATTACTGTTGGGAATCTACTTATACATGTACAGCGGAAAATTAAAATTATTTCGATTCCCACAGAGGATCCCTTTGTGTTTAGATAGAAATCGTGATAAAGATTGTACTTTTGAAAAATTTTGCAAACCTTTTGCTTTTCTTTTCGTTCCAGCAATCTTGATTCGCCACCCACAGCTATCCAATTGTCCAGCCTCCAACAGTGATCCACACAGAGAATAAGATTGTAGCTAACAGGATTTTCTTCTCTTGTGCTAGCAAGAATGATTATGAGAAACACCATATGAATTGAAAACCCTAGCCATGTATTTATATAAGCCCAAACGGGCCTGGTCCGATCCGGTCCAATATTTAATTAATCCATTTAATTAAATTCGGTCCGTGAATTAATTAATCCAATTTATTAATTCGGGTATATAAATAACCAACCCAATTAATTAATTTATCCAACGATTGTTAAATTAATTAATTGACAAATTACAATCTTCCAATTTTCTTTTGTGTGCGACGCATCAAGTTCTCTATCATGATGCCTAACGACGTGAAATATTATTTTGATCTAATCAAAATTGATTAATTAAAACACCCTTTTTATTTATCATCAATTCACACTCGTTGTCCCAGATTGACATCGCAATGTGTAAGGACAATACATGTGACGGAAAATGTCACGTGGTATGACAAAACCAAACTCGTTCATTTACCGTGAAACTATAATCCCTTCGTCAATATGATCCGATCAATTACGAGATATGGAAGTGTGTCAATCTCGATTATCGATCATATCTTTCACTCTACTATTAAGTCAATATAAGTCGAAAAATCCTTTTCGACTTATAAGTACACATTGGCCAAGGATTTCGTTATCGACTTAATTAAATGAAAACACAGATCATAATCTCCTACTATCTAAGAGTGACGAATCCTTTATTGGTCAATTACAACCTTCATACGATTCTTGACGTAC
>NW_019229878.1:0-3310 GCF_002742605.1 Olea europaea var. sylvestris
TCTCGGGCCGTTTCCAATTGACCTGCCAAATTTCAGCCCATTCCGACACCGTCGCGACAAATGACGAAATTGCCCCTGGTGCGATTTTTCCTTTTTAATTTTTTGTCCAACACTTCTTCAATCGGACATAATTAATACGAAAATGAATTATTCGGAGGCCTAAACAAAGGAATTTGGCTAAAATCTCGTGATCCCGAGCTGTGCCCCGAGTCCAATTTCTTGGGCCATTTCCAATTGACCTGCCAAATTTCAACCCATTCCGACACCGTCACGACAAATGATGAAATTGCCCCTGGTGCGATTTTTCCTTTTTAATTTTTTGTCCAACGCTTCTTCAACCGGACATAATTAATAGGAAAATTAATTATTCGGAGGCCTAAACGATGAAATTTGGTTAAAATCCCGTGATCCCGGGTCTGTGCCCCGAGTCCAATTTCTCGGGCCGTTTCCAATCAACCTGCCAAATTTCGGCCCATTCCGACAACGTCGCGACTAATGACGAAATTGCCCTAGGTGCGGTTTTTCTTTGTTAATTTTCTATCCAACACTTCTTCAACCTGACATAATTGTTATGGAAATTAATTATTCGGAGGCCTAAATGAAGAAATTTGGCTAAAATCCCGTGATCCCGGGTTTGTACCCCGACTCTTAGATCCATTGTTTGGGGGGATTTACATTACTATTATCAATTAGAATAATTTATAGTTGGCTTGGTTGGACTAAAAAAATGAAGTATCCAGGCTCCGTTTAATTTCTGGGGCCGATTCCAATCAATCTGCCAAATTTCGGCCCATTCCGACACCATCGCGACAAATGACGAAATTGCCCCTGGTGCGACTTTTCTTTGTTAAGTTTCCGTCCAATTCATCTACACCCTGATATAATTAAAATGGAAATTAATTATTCAGAGGCCTAAATGAAGGAATTTGGCTAAAATCCCGTGATCCCGAGTCTCTGCCCCGAGTCCAATTTCTCGGGCCGTTTACAATCAACCTGCCAAATTTCGACTCATTACGACACCGTCGCGACAAATGACGAAATTGCCCCCGGTGCGGTTTTGCGTTGTTAATTTTCTATACAACACATCTTCAGCTTGACATAATTAATACGAAAATTAATTATTCAAAGGCCTAAATGAAGGAATTTGGCTAAAATATCGTGATCCCGAGTCTGTACCCCGAGTCCAAATTTTGGCCCATTTCGATGCCGTCGCGACAAATGATGAATTACCCCAGGTGCGGTTTTGCGTTAATTTTCTGTCCAACACATCTTCAACCAGACATAATTAGTAGGGAAATTAATTATTCAGAGTCCTAAATGAAGGAATTTGGCTAAAATCCCGTGATCCCGGATCTGTGCCCCGAGTCCAATTTCTAGGGCCGTTTCCAATCAAACTGCCAAAATTTCGCCCATTCTGACACCGTCGCGTCAAATGACCAAATTGACCCTAGTGCAGTTTTACGTTGTTCCTTTTCTGTCCTACACATCTTCAACCTGACATAATTAACACGGAAATTAATTATTCGGAGGCCTAAACGAAGGAATTTGGCTAAAATCCCGTGATCCCAGGTTTGTGGCCCAAGTCCAATTTCTCGGGTCGTTTCCAATCAACCTGCTAAATTTCGGCGCATTCCGACACCAAGGCGACAGATGACGAAATTGCCCCTGGTGCAATTTTTCTTTTTTAATTTTCTGTCCAACGCTTCTTCAAGCTGACATAATTAATACGGCAATTAATTATTCGGAGGCCTAAACGAAGGAATTTGGCTAAAATCACGTAATCCCGAATTTGTGCCCCGACTCCAATTTCTAGGCCCATTTCCAATCAACATGGCAAATTTCGGCCCGTTCCGACACCGTCGTGACAAATGACAAAATTGGCCCTGGTGCGGTTTTGCGTTGTTAATTTTCTGTCCTACACATCTTCAACCTGGCATAATTAATACGAAAATTAATTATTCGGAGGCCTAAACGAAGGAATTTGGCTAAAATACCATGATCCCGAGTCTGTGCCTCAAGTCCAATTTCTCAGGCCGTTTCCAATCAACTTGCCAAATTTCGGCTCATTCCGACACCGTCGCGACAAATGACGAAATTGCCCCTAGTGCGATGTCCTTTGCTTATTTTCTATCCAACACTTCTTCAACCTGACATAATTAATATGGAAGTTAATAATTCGGAGGCCGAAATGAAGGAATTTGGCTAAAATCCCGTGATCCCGGGCCTGTGCCCCGACTCCAATTTCCCGAGCCGTTTCCAATCAACCTGCCAAATTTCGACCCATTCCGACACCGTCACGACAAATGATGAAATTTCTCCAGGTGCGGTTTTTCTTTGTTAATTTTCTGTCTAACACTTCTTCAACCTGACATATTTAGTACAGAAATTAATTATTCGGAGGCCTAAACGTAGGAATTTGGATAAAATCCCATGATCTCGAGCCTGTGCCTCGACTCCAATTTCTCGAGTCGTTTCCAATCAACCTGCCAAATTTCGGCACATTCCGACACCGTCGTGACAAATGACGAAATTGCCCCAGGTGCGATTTTTCTTTGTTAATTTTTTATCCAACACTTCTTCAAAGTGACATAATTAATACAGAAATTAATTATTCAAAAGCCTAAACGAAGGAATTTGGCTAAAATCCCGTGATCCCGGGTCTGTACCCCGACTCCAATTTCTGGGGCCGTTTTCAATCAACTTGCCAAATTTCGGCCCATTCCGACACCGTCGCGACAAATGACGAAATTGCCCCGGGTGTGGTTTTCCGTTGTTAATTTTCTATCCAACACATCTTCAACCAGACATAATTAATAGGGAAATTAATTATTCGGAGGCCTAAACGAAGGAATTTGGCTAAAATCCCGTGATCCCGGGTCTGTGCCCCAAGTGCAATTTCTAGGGATGTTTCCAATCAACCTGACAAATTTCAAATAATTTCGACACTGTCTCGACAAATGAATAAATTGCGCCTGGTGCAATTTTGCGTTGTTAATTTTCTATCCAACACATCTTTAGCCAGACTTAATTAATATGGAAATTAATTATTCGAAGGCCTAAACGAAGGAATTAGGCTAAAATCCCGTGATCCCGGGTCTGTGCCTCGAGTCCAATTTCTCGGGCCGTTTCCAATAAACCTGCCAAATTTGGGCCCATTTCAACACCGTCGCGACAAATGACGAAACTACCCCTGGTGCAGTTTTGTGTTAATTTTCTGTCCAACATATCTTCAACCTGACATAATTAATACGGAAATTAATTATTCGGAGGCCTAAACAATGGAATTTAGCTAAAATCCCGCGATCCTGGG
>NW_019229879.1:0-3309 GCF_002742605.1 Olea europaea var. sylvestris
TTTTTGGAAACGTAGCGACCCTTTTGAATTGAACTCACAGCTTCGTCATGACATATGATGGATTTTGGCCACTTTTCGAAAAAAAAGCACTTGCTTATTTGGAATGGGTGGCATTGTCGGCGATCGAAGAACTGAGTGTGACTTTTGCATACGGTGTCCATTTTAGGCCTATAAGTACTTATTGGAAATGTAGCGATCCTTTTCGACTGACCCTATCATTTTCCTCATGACGTATGAGGATTTCGATCATTTGTGGAAGAACAAGCACTTACTTATTTGGAATGCTTGGATTGTCGACGATCGAAGAATTGAGTGTGACTTTTGCATACGGTGTCCGTTTTGAGCCCATAAGTACTTTTTAGAAATGTAGCGACCCTTTTGGATTGAACTCACAGCTTCGCCATGACGTATGATGGATTTTGAGCATTTTTGGAGGAACAAGCATTTGCTTATTTGGAATGGTTGGATTGTCGACGATCGAAGAACTGAGTGTGACTTTTACATACGGTGTCCGTTTCGGGCCCATAAGTAATTTTTGGAAATGTAGCGACCCTTTTGAATTGAACTCACATCTTCGTCATGACATATGATGGATTTTGGCCACTTTTGGAAGAACAAGCACTTGCTTATTTGGAACGGTTGGATTGTCGGCGATCGAAGAACTGAGTGTGACTTTTGCATACGATGTCCGTTTTAGGCCTATAAGTACTTTTTGGAAATGTAGCGATCCTTTTGGACTGACCCTACCCTTTTCCTTGTGACGTATGAGGATTTCGGTCATTTGTGGAAAAACAAACACTTGCTTATTTGGAATGCTTGGATTGTCGGCGATCGAAGAACTGAGTGTGACATTCGCAAACGGTGTCCGTCTAGGGCCCATAAGTACTTTTCAAAAATGTATCCATCCTTTTGGATTGAACCCACCCTTTTCCTCTCGTCGTATTAGTGATCTCAGCCATTTGTAGAAGAACAAGCAGTTGCTTATTTGGAATGCTTGGATTGTCGGCGATCGAAGAACTGAGTGAGACTTTCGCATACGATGTCCGTTTTGGGCCGAAAAGTACTTTTCGAAAATGTGGCGATCCTTTTGGATTGAACATACCCTTTTCCTCTTGTCGTATGAGGGATTTCGATCATTTGTGGCAAAAAATCACTTCTTATTTGAAACGCTTAGATTGTCGACGATCGAAGAACTGAGTGTGACTTTTGCATACGGTGTCCGTTTTGGGCCCATAAGTACTTTTCAGAAATGTAGCTACCCTTTTGAATTTAACTCACTGCTTCACCATGACATATGATGGATTTTGGCCATTTTTGGAAGAACAAGCACTTGCTTATTTGGAACGGTTAGATTGTTGGCGATCGAAGAACTGAGTATGACTTTTGCATACGGTGTCCCTTTTAGGCCCATAAGTACTTTTTGGAAATGTAGCGATCCTTTAAGACTGACCCCACCCTTTCCCTCGTGACGTATGAGGATTTTAGTCATTTGTGGAAGAACATGCACTTGCTTATTGGGAATGCTTGGATTGTCGGCGATCGAAGAACTGAGTGTGACTTTTGCATACGGTGTCCGTTTTGGGCCCATAAGTACTTTTCAGAAATGTAGCTACCCTTTTGAATTTAACTCACTGCTTCACCATGACATATGATGGATTTTGGCCATTTTTGGAAGAACAAGCACTTGCTTATTTGGAACGGTTAGATTGTTGGCGATCGAAGAACTGAGTATGACTTTTGCATACGGTGTCCCTTTTAGGCCCATAAGTACTTTTTGGAAATGTAGCGATCCTTTAAGACTGACCCCACCCTTTCCCTCGTGACGTATGAGGATTTTAGTCATTTGTGGAAGAACATGCACTTGCTTATTGGGAATGCTTGGATTGTCGGCGATCGAAGAACTGAGTGTGACTTTTGCATACGGTGTCCGTTTTGGGCCCATAAGTACTTTTCAGAAATGTAGCTACCCTTTTGAATTTAACTCACTGCTTCACCATGACATATGATGGATTTTGGCCATTTTTGGAAGAACAAGCACTTGCTTATTTGGAACGGTTAGATTGTTGGCGATCGAAGAACTGAGTATGACTTTTGCATACGGTGTCCCTTTTAGGCCCATAAGTACTTTTTGGAAATGTAGCGATCCTTTAAGACTGACCCCACCCTTTCCCTCGTGACGTATGAGGATTTTAGTCATTTGTGGAAGAACATGCACTTGCTTATTGGGAATGCTTGGATTGTCGGCGATCGAAGAACTGAGTGTGACTTTTGCATACGATGTCCGTTTCGGGCCCATAAGTACTTTTTAGAAATTTAGCGACCCTTTGGAATTGAACTCACAGCTTCACCGCGGCGTATGACGAATTTTGACCATTTTTGGAAAAACAAGCACTTGCTTATTTGGAATGGTTGGATTGTCGGCGATTGAAGAACAAAGTGTGACTTTTGCAAACGGTGTCCATTTTGGGCCCATAAGTACTTTTCGGATAAGTGGCGATCCTTTTCGATTGAACCCATCCTTTCCCTTGCATCGTATGAGTGATTTTGGCCATTTGAGGAAGAAAAAGCCTTTGCTTGTTTGGAATGCTTGGATTGTCGGCGATCGAAGAACTGGTTGTGACTTTTGCATACGGTGTCCGTTTTGGGCCCATCAGTAATTTCCAGAAATGTATCGATCCTGTTAGATTGAACCCACCCTGTTCCTCGTGACGTATGAGGGATTTTGGCTATTTGTGGAGCGACAAGCACTCGCTTATTTGGAATGCTTGGATTGTCGGGGATCGAAGAACTGAGTGTGACTTCTGTATACGGTGCCCGTTTTGGGCCCACCAGTACTTTTCGGAAATGTAGCGATACTTTTGGATTGAAACCACCCTTTTCCTAGCAACGTATGAGGGATTTTGGTCGTTTGTGGAAGAACAGGCACTTGCTTATTTGGAATGCTTGGATTGTCGACGATCGAAGAACTGAGTGTGACTTTTGCATACGGTGTCCATTTTGGGCCCATAAGTACTTTTTAGAAATGTAGCGACCCTTTGGAATTGAACTCACAACTTCACCATGATGTATGATAGATTTTGGGCATTTTTGGAAGAACAAGCACTTGCTTATTTGGAACGTTGGTTTGTCGACGATCGAAGAATGGAGTGTGACTTTTGCATACGGTGTCCATTTTTGGCCCATATGTACTTTTTGGAAATGTAGCGATCCTTTTGGAATGACCCCCCCCTTTTCCTTGTGATGTATGAGGATTTTGATCATTTGTGGAAGAATAAGCACTTGCTTATTTGGAATGCTTGGATTGTCGGT
>NW_019229880.1:0-3309 GCF_002742605.1 Olea europaea var. sylvestris
CGTTTTTTGAGTAATGCTAGTCTAATTCGATTGGAATCGAGCCAATGAAAAGTAGTTTTTGATTTCATGATAACTTCGGGTCTATTTGTGTTTGGCTAATTGCAAGTCTAATTCGATTTGAATCGAGACAATGAAAAATGGTTTATGATTTCATGATAACTTCGGGTTTGATTATTTTCAATGAATTGCTAGTCTAATTCGATTGTAATCGAGCCAAGGAAAAGTTGTTATGATTTCATTATAACTTCGAGTTTGTTTGTTTTCGACGAATTGCTAGTCTAATTCAATTGGAATAGAGCCAACGAAAAGGGGTTTTGATTTCATGATAACTTCGGGTTTGTTCGTTTTTGACGAATATCTAGTCTTATTCGATTAGAATCGAGCCAATGAAAAGTGGCTTTCAATTTCATGATAAAATCGGGTTCGTTCGTCTTTGGCAAATTAATAGTCTAATTCGTTTGGAATCGAGCCAGTAGAAAGTGGTTTTTGATTTTCTGACAGCATCGGGTTTGTTCGTCTTTGGCAAATTGCTAGTCTAATTTAATTGGAATCGAGCCAAAGAAAAATGGTTTTTCATTCCATGATAACTTTGGCTTTGTTCGTTTTTGGCGAATTGCTCGTCTAATTCGATTGGAATCGAGCCAATGAGAAGTAGTTTTGATTTCATGATAACTTCGGGTTTGATTATTTTCAATGAATTGCTAGTCTAATTCGATTGGAATCGAGCCAATGAGAAGTAGTTTTGATTTCATGATAACTTCGGGTTTGATTATTTTCAATGAATTGCTAGTCTAATTCGATTGGAATCGAGCCAATGAGAAGTAGTTTTGATTTCATGATAACTTCGGGTTTGATTATTTTCAATGAATTGCTAGTCTAATTCGATTGGAATCGAGCCAATGAGAAGTAGTTTTGATTTCATGATAACTTCGGGTTTGATTATTTTCAATGAATTGCTAGTCTAATTCGATTGGAATCGAGCCAATGAGAAGTAGTTTTGATTTCATGATAACTTCGGGTTTGATTATTTTCAATGAATTGCTAGTCTAATTCGATTGGAATCGAGCCAATGAAAAGTGGTTTATGATTTCATGATAACTTCGGGTTTGATTATTTTCAATGAATTGCTAGTCTAATTCGATTGTAATCGAGTCAATGAAAAGTGGTTCTGATTTCATGATAACTTCAGGATTGTTAATTTTTAGCGAATCGCTAGTCTTATTCGATTAAAATCGAGCCAATCAAAAGTGGCATTCGATTTCATGATTGCATCGGGTTTGTTCGTCTTTGGCAAATTGCTAGTCTAGTTCGATTGGAATCGAGACAATGAAAAGTGGTTTTTGATTTCACGATAACATCGAGTATGTTCGTCTTTGACGAATTGCTAGTCTAATTCGATTGGAATCGAGCCAATGAAAAGTGGTTTTTGAATTCATGATACATTCGGGTTTGTTTGTTTTCGGCTAATTGCTAGTCTTATTCGATTGTAATCGAGGCAATGAAAAGTGGTTTTTGATTTCATGATAACTTCGGGTTTGTTCGTTTTTTGCAAAATGCCAGTCTAATTCGATTGGAATGGAGCCAATGAAAATTAGATTTTAATTTCATGATGACTTCGGATTTGTTCGTTTTTGGCGAATTGCTATTCTAATTCGATTGGAATCGAGGCAATGAAAAGTGGTTTTTGATTTCATGATAACTTCGGGTTTGTTCATTTTCGGCTAATTACTAGTCTAATTCGATTGGAATCGAGCCAATGGAAAGTGGATTTTGATTTCATGATAACTTCGGGTTTGTTCTTTTTTGCAAAATGCCAGTCTAATTCGATTGGAATGGAGCCAATAAAAATTAGATTTTAATTTCATTATGACATCGGATTTGTTCGTTTTTGGCGAATTGCTCGTCTAATTCGATTGGAATCGAGGCAATGAAAAGTGGTTTTTGATTTCATGATAACTTCGAATTTGTTCGTTTTCGGCGAATTGCTAGTCTAATTCGATTGGAATCGAGCCAATGGAAAGTGGTGTTTGATTTCATGATAACTTCGGGTTTGTTCGTTTTTTACAAAATTCCAGTCTAATTCGATTGGAATCGAGCCAATGAAAATTAGATTTTAATTTCATTATGACATCGGATTTGTTCATTTTTGACGAATTGCTCGTCTAATTCGATTGGAATCGAGGCAATGAAAAGTAGTTTTTTATTTCATGATAACTTCGGGTTTGTTCATTTTCGGCTAATTGCTAGTCTAATTAGATTGGAATCGAGGCAATGAAAAGTGGCTTTCGATTTCATGATAACTTCGGGTTTATTCTTTTTTGCAAAATGCCAGTCTAATTCGATTGGAATCGAGCCAATGAAAATTAGATTTTAATTTCATTATTACATCGGATTTGTTCATTTTTGGCGAATTGCTCGTCTAATTCGATTGGAATCGAGGCAATGAAAAGTAGTTTTTGATTTCATGATAACTTTGGGTTTGTTCGTTTTCGGCTAATTGCTAGTCTGATTCGATTAGAATCGAGGCAATGAAAAGTGGTTTTTGATTTCATGATAACTTCGGGTTTGTTCGTTTTTTGAGTAATGCTAGTCTAATTCGATTGGAATCGAGCCAATGAAAAGTAGTTTTTGATTTCATTATAACTTCGGGTCTGTTCGTGTTTGGCTAATTGCTAGTCTAATTCGATTTGAATCAAGCCAATGAAAAGTGGTTTATGATTTTATGATAACTTCGGGTTTGATTATTTTCAATGAATTGCTAGTCTAATTCGATTGTAATCGAGCCAAGGAAAAGTGGTTATGATTTCATTATAACTTCGAGTTTGTTCGTTTTCGACGAATTGCTAGTCTAATTCAATTGGAATAGAGCCAACGAAAAGGGGTTTTGATTTCATGATAACTTCGGGTTTTTTCGTTTTTGACGAATATCTAGTCTTATTCGATTAGAATCGAGCCAATGAAAAGTGGCTTTCGATTTCATGATAACATCGGGTTCGTTCGTCTTTGGCAAATTAATAGTCTAATTCGTTCGGAATCGAGCTAGTAGAAAGTGGTTTTTGATTTTATGACAGCATCGGGTTTGTTCGTCTTTGGCAAATTGCTAGTCTAATTTAATTGGAATCGAGCCAATGAAAAATGGTTTTTCATTCCATGATAACTTTTGGCTTTGTTCGTTTTTGGCGAATTGCTTGTCTAATTCTATTGGAATCGAGGCAATGTAAAGTGATTTTTGATTTCACGATGAGTTCGGGTTTGTTCATTTCTTACGAAATGCTTGTCTTTTTCGATTGGAATCGAGCCAATGAAAAG
>NW_019229881.1:0-3309 GCF_002742605.1 Olea europaea var. sylvestris
ATCGGAAAAAAAAATTGCGCCTGGGGCAATTTCGTCATTTTTCGCGACTGTGTCGGAATGTGCTCAAATTTGACTGGTTGATCGGAAACAAAAGCCGCGTCATGGGTAATTTCGTCATTTATCGCGACTCTGCCGGAATGGGCTAAAATTTGACAGGTTGATCGAAAACAAAAAATCGCGCCGGAGGCAATTTCGTCATTTTTCGGGACTGTGTCGGAATGGGCTCAAATTTGACCGGTTGATCGGGAACAAAAATCGCGCCGAGGGTAATTTCGTCATTTTTCGCAACTGTGTCGGAATGCGCTAAAATTTGACAGGTTGATCGGAAATAAAAAATCGCGCCGGAGACAATTTCGTCATTTTTCGCAACTGTGTTGAGATGGGCTCAAATTTGACTGGTTGATCGTAAACAAAAAACCGCGCCGGGGGTAATTTCGTCATTTTTCGCAACTGTGTCGAAATGGGTTAAAATTTGACAGGTTGATCGGAAAAAAAACCGCTAGGGGCAATTTTGTCATTTTTCGCGACTGTGTCGGAATGGGCTAAAATTTGACAGGTTGATCGGAAAAAAAAACTGCGCCGGGGGCAATTTCGTCATTTTTCGCGACTGTGTCGGCGTGGGCTCAAATTTGACAGGTTGATCGGGAAAGAAAATCGCGCCGGGGGTAATTTCGTCATTTTTCGCAACTGTGTCGGAATGGGCTAAAATTTGATAGGTTGATCGGAAACAAAAATCGTGCCGTGGGCAATTTCCTCATTTTTCGTTACGATGTCGTAATCGGCTAAAATTTGACTGGCTGATCGGAAACGAAAATCGCGCCGGGGGCAATTTCGTCATTTTTCTCGACTGTGTCAGAATGGGCTCAAATTTGACTGGTTGATCCGAAACAAAAACCGCGCCAGGGGTAATTTCGTCATTTTTCGCGACTGTGTCGGTATGGGCTAAAATTTGACAGGTTGATCGGAACCAAAAATCGCTCCGGGGGCGATTTCGTCATTTTTCGCGACTGTGTAGTAATGGTCTAAAATTTGACTGGTTGATCGGAAACAAAAATCGTGCCGGGGGCAATTTCGTCATTTTTCGCGACTGTGTCGGAATGGGCTCAAAATTGGCAGGTTGATCAGGAACAAAAATCGAGCCAGGGGTAATTTCGTCATTTTTCGCAACGGTGTCGGAATGGGCTCAAATTTGACAGGTTGATCGGAAACAGAAATCGCGGCGGGAGCAATTTCGTCATTTTTCGTGACGGTGTCGGAATCGGCTAAAATTTTGACTGGTTGATCGGAAACGAAAATCGCGCCGAGGCAATTTCGTCATTTTTTTCGATTGTGTCGGAATGGGCTCAAATTTGGGTGGTTGATCGGAAAGAAAAATCGCGCCTGGGCAATTTCGTCATTTTTCTCAACTGTGTCGGAATGGGCTAAAATTTGACAGGTTGATCGGAAACAAAAATCCCGCAGGGGGCAGTTTCGTCATTTTTCTCGGCTGTATCGGAATGGGCTAAAATTTGACATGTTGATCAGAAACAATAATCTCGTCGGGGGCAATTTCGTCATTTTTCGCGACTGTGTCGGAATGGGCTCAAATTTGACAGGTTGATCGGGAACGAAAATCGCACCGAAGGTAATTTCGTCAATTTTCTCGACTGTGTCGGAATGGGCTCAAATTTGACTGGTTGGTCGGAAACAAAAACAGCTCCAGGGGCAATTTCGTTATTTATCGCGACTGTGTCGGAATGGGCTAAAATTTGACAGGTTGATCGGAAATAAAAATCCAGCAGGGGGCAATTTCGTCATTTTTCTCGGCTGTGTCGGAATGGGCTAAAATTCGACATGTTGATCAGAAACAATAATCGCGCCGGGGGCAAATTCGTCATTTTTCGCGACTGTGTCGGAATGGGCTCAAATTTGACGGGTTGATCGGGAACGAAAATCGCACCGTAGGTAATTTCGTCAATTTTCTCGACTGTGTCGGAATGGGCTCAAATTTGACTGGTTGGTCGGAAACAAAAATCGCTCCAGGGGCAATTTCGTTGTTTATCGCGACTGTGTCGGAATGGGCTAAAATTTGACTGGTTGATCGTAATCAAAAAATCGCGCCTGGGGCAATTTCGTCATTTTTCGCGACCGTGTCGGAATGGGCTAAAATTTGACAGGTTAATCGGGAACAAAAATCGTACCTGGGGTAATTTCGTCATTTTTTGCAACTGTGTCGGAATAGGCTAAAATTTGACAGGTTGATCGGAAACAAAAATCGCGTCGGGGCAATTTCGTCATTTTTTGCGACTGTATCGGAATGGGCTCAAATTTGACAGGTTGATCGGGAACAAAAATCGCGCCGAGGCAATTTCGTCATTTTTTTCGATTATGTCGAAATGGGCTAAAATTTGGGTGGTTGATCGGAAAGAAAATTCGCGTCTGGGCAATTTCGTCATTTTTCTCGACTGTGTCGGAATGGGCTAAAATTTGACAGGTTGATCGGAAACAAAAATCCCGCAGGGGGCAGTTTCGTCATTTTTCTCGGCTGTGTCGGAATGGGCTAAAATTTGACATTTTGATCAGAAACAATAATCGCGCCGAGGGCAATTTCGTCATTTTTCGCGACTGTGTCGGAATGGGCTCAAATTTGACAGGTTGATCGGGAATGAAAACAGCACCGAAGGTAATTTCGTCAATTTTCTCGACTGTATCGGAATGGGCTAAAATTTGACTGGTTGGTCAGAAACAAAAACCGCTCCAGGGGAAATTTCGTTATTTATCGCGACTATGTCGGAATGGGCTAAAATTTGAAAGGTTGATCGTAATCAAAAAATCGCGCCTGGGGCAATTTCGTCATTTTTCGCGACTGTGTCGGAATGGGCTAAAATTTGACAGGTTGATCGGGAACAAAAATCGTACCGGGGGTAATTTCGTCATTTATTGCAACTGTGTCGGAATGGGCTAAAATTTGACAGGTTGATCGGAAACAAAAATCGCGCCGTGGCAATTTCGTCATTTTTTGCGACTGTATCGGAATGGTCTCAAATTTGACAGGTTGATCGGGAACAAAAATCGCTCCGGAGGCAATTTCATCATTTTTCTCGACTGTGTCGGAATGGGCTAAAATTTGACAGGTTGATCGGAAGCAAAAAACCGTGCCGGGGGCAATTTCGTCATTTTTCGCGGCTGTGTCGGCATGGGCTAAAATTTGACAGGTTGATCGGAACCAAAAATCGTGCCGGGGGCAATTTCGTCATTTTTCGCGACTGTGTAGTAATGGTCTAAAATTTGACTGGTTGATCAGAAACAAAAATCGTGCCGGGGGCAATT
>NW_019229882.1:0-3309 GCF_002742605.1 Olea europaea var. sylvestris
TTCAGTTCTCATAAAGCTTGAGCTACTTGTCGAAAATTAATGACAAAGTAACATACTTAAGCTATTCCTTTTCTTTTTTTTTTTTAAATGCTCAGCTACTTGTCAATGCTCAAGTAATCCTTAAAAAGTTCAATTTTTATAAAAGCTCGAGCTATACCATTAACAGTTATCTTTACACGAGCTCGAGCTACTGGTAAAAAATAATGACAAAGTAATGTGCTCGAGCTATATCATCGAAAGTTATCTCTACACGAATTAACTTATGCTCGACATGCGTACAAGATAAAGCATGAAAAGAAATAAATAACTACATTAACAAAACATCGAACTATAAACTAGTAATTTTTTAACAAATAGGCCAGATCAGACAATGTACATGTTACATTTTCAAAAAGAAAAAAGACCCAGGTCGAGCAATGTACTTGTTACATTTTAAAAAAAAAGTAAAAAGGACAGTTTGGAGAATTGGACTAGTCGAGGTCGATGGCGTTCGTAGGACCACCCCATTTTCCTGTACTACTTGCATAAGTTCATCTATTTTCCTGTGCTAGACTTCGAAAAGGAAGATAATGGTGATCCAAGTACCACAACACCGTCTTTAGGGCATAAAGTAGATTTCCCTTTTCTTTCCCCTGGAAGATGTGTCTCTATCCGAACATGATGAAAAAATGGGATCACGGAGGGGGGATAAAAGCCTAACTCCTTAGTGTCATAGGTTATCCTTCTATCTTCCTCATCGTGACGCTCCCAAATTATGCCCCTTGGAGTGGGCCTAGAGATAAAGAAAGTATTGCTATCTAAATAAACTTTCGACTTCCGTTCCTACTTCGTAAGGAAGTTGAGAAGGAGAAGAAGACTGCGGGCCAGCCACTACCTACTGAACTCAAACCTATCCAAGGTTTAGAAGTAGAAGGGTTCGTTTGATGAGCGGTAAGGCGTCAGACAAGTTCTTATGTTTCCTCCATAAAGAGAAAGATTAGGAGTTTCAGCATCCTCCTCTCTCCTTGTCATCCTCGAACTCGAATGCTGAAAGCTCGAGCTCGTTTGCAAGCTCGTTGATCGACTTCAGCTCCTTTGCGACGGGCTTCAAATTCTCTGGCAGCTTAATTCTCAAAAAGGAACAAGCAAGTCTCAGGCCATAATAGTAGGTGCCTAACATGTACTGCCCTAGGAGTGTTCCGAACTTTTCAAGCATCTTAAAGTCCTCCACGGACTGAGTTCAAGCCTTGGTCACTTCATCCTCAAAGCCCTTTTTGGCATGCATGAGCTCAAGCTTGGCCTTCTCGACCTCTTCCTTGGAAATCCTGATCTCATTCCGAGCCTTCCTCAGCTCGGTCCCAGCCAAATCGCGCTCTACCTTGAGCTCACGAACTCATTTCTTGTTCTACTCATTTTCAGCTTCGAGGTCCTCCAACTTGCATAAGGTATTTCTCCCTTTCAGGATCAGGCCCCAAGTAATGTTCAAAGTTTGAAAATGGAAAGAAAAATTGACATCATATTGATTATAAAAGATTAAACAAAAAATATTAGAAATCGAGGTCATACCTTCAAGATCAGAACTTCGAGGGTCTAAACCCCTTTACTGATATCGACCTCCTCTACATACTTATTTACAACGCTTAAGATCATCGATCATTCAGCATACTCCTTCATTGAGCTTTATGGGATGACGTTGTCTTCCACATCCACGATCTCTAGTGTGCCCCGAGGAGTAGAAGCTTGAGTATTAATCGAGAGTAAGTCGTGGTGGAGGGGTCGAGCTTTCTATCCTCGAGGTCTATCCTACTCCACTAAAGACATTCCTAGGCACGACCTCCCTAGCCCTCTTTTTCTAGATCGATGGGATAGGCGCTCTTGGCTTCAAGCCTTTGGCCTTGTGGTGAAAGTTTGGAAGAAGCTTTGAAGGATCGAAAAATACTTCTAAACCTGCAAAAATAAAAGCCAAGACATTAGCTCAATCTCAAGTTCGAGATTAATACAAAAAAGGTAAAGATCGTACCCTTGAGGCCTCTCACATTGGCAAGGTCGAGGTGTCATTCTCGAGTAGATAATCAATTTTTGCTACAAGGGGATCCTGATTTACTAGCTTTAGCCTATCCCTCTCTAAAATCTCGAAGTATGCCCGACCCTCGTTAAATCTCTCCTTATCAGGGATATCCCAGTTCGAGCTAAAGGATGGTCGGGGTCTTAGGGTTTTACAAAGAAAAAACGTTATTTCCAACCCCTAAGTGAGCTCTGGGTGTTTGGTGTCCTAAATTCCCCTTTCATAGAAAAAAAAATATATATATGCTAAAGCTTCAAATAAAATAGTAACATTTTTTAAAAGTTTTAACAATCTCAATCGATGTGCATTGTTCATTAATACATATGTATCCTTGATTCTCCCCTATAAATACAAGACTTTGGTTCTTAATAAAATACACACAAATCTATTGACTTCTCTTTGTTCTTTTCTCTTTTATAACACGTTATGGGTACAAAAATTTAATTCTTCAAAATCCAGTTAATTTAGTAAAATTTTTTTAAACATAATCATCTATTATGTGTACCAAAATCAATTTGGTAACACGTATTTTTTTTAAAATATACATATGCATTATAACATGTTAATTTGTATGTATCATTAGACATGAAATTGTACCTATTTTGTTTATTGTCCCTATTACTACATACGGTATTAAAACCTTTTCCTTGAATCTTTATGATTTTCAATGCATAGTCAATTCATACATAATTATTACATTTTATATTTGTCATATAATCCATGGTTATATAAACAACCATGTTGTCCTTTGTCCAACAATCATATTGGAGGTATTCCAATGCAGTCATAATGTTTTGAAGTCAACTCATTGCAAATGGTCTGAAGTTTTTTTTTTATTTATTTACTGTACAGTCTGTACGTTAGAAGATTTTTTTTTTGGCATAACCTGTGTTGAAGATTTTTTTTTAATAATGCGTAATTAAAAATTTTCATAACATATTTGTATGGTAATGATTTATTCTTTACTAATTATTTATTCGCTACATGTCATATGCAGTAATGATTATATTAATTAATGATGAAAATTTTCAATTTTTGTTGCATGCATAGTTAATTTTCTATTCCTTTTTTTTTTTACTAATAATTACATTATAGTCACTGTCTATTATAATCACTGCATAATGATTTATTTTGCAAGTTTGTTAGTTAATTTTTTTTAACTTGATCAAATACTTTTAGATATTCTTCTTTAAACTTAAATTAATAATTTATCATGTTGTTACTTTTAAAATAGCACAATTATAATTAATATTTCAGAAGAATAT
>NW_019229883.1:0-3309 GCF_002742605.1 Olea europaea var. sylvestris
AATCCAAAACCACTTTTCATTGGCTGGATTCCAGTCGAATTAGACTAGCTATTCACCAAAAACGAAAAAACTCGAAGTTATCAAGAAATCAAAACCCTCTTTTCATTGGCTTGATTCCTATCGAATTAGACTTGCAATTCGCAAAAAATGAATAAACCCGACATTATCATGAAATCAAAAGCCACTTTTCAGTGGATCGATTCAAATCGAATTAGACTAGCAATTCGCCAAAAATGAACAAAACTGAGGTTATCAAGAAATCAAAAATCACTCTTCATTGGCTTGATTCCATTTGAATTAGCATAGCAATTCGCCAAAAATGAACAAACCTGAAGTTATCAAGAAATCAAAAACCACTTTTCATTCGCTCGATTCCAGATTAATTAGACTAGCAATTCGCCAAGAACGAACAAATCCTAAGTTATCATGAAATCAAAAATCACTTTTCATAGGCTCGATTACAATCGAATTTGACTAGCAATTCGTAAAAAAATGAAGACTCACGAAGTTATCATGAAATCAAAAACCACTTTTCATCGGCTCGATTACAATCGAATTTAACTTGCAATACGCAAAAAACGAACATACTCGAAGTTATCATGAAATCGAAAACCACTTTTTCATGGATCGATTCCAATCGAATTAGACTAGCAATTCACCAAAAACTAAAAAACCCGAAGTTATCATGAAATGAAAAATCACTTTTCATTAGCTTGATTCCAAACGAATTAGACTAGCAATTCGCCAAAAACGAATAAACCTGAAGTTATCATGAAATCAAAAATCACTTTTCTTTCGCTCG
Organism: Olea europaea var. sylvestris; assembly: GCF_002742605.1. Lineage (NCBI taxonomy): Eukaryota > Viridiplantae > Streptophyta > Magnoliopsida > Lamiales > Oleaceae > Olea > Olea europaea. The sequence continues at coordinate 803 of NW_019229883.1, forward strand.
ATTCCAAACGAATTAGACCAGCAATTCGCCAAGAACGAACAAATCCTAAGTTATCCTGAAATTGAAAACCAAATTTCATTGGCTTGATTTCGATCGAATTAGACTAACAATTGGCCAAAAACGACCAGACCTAAAGTTATCATGAAATCAAAAACCACTTTTCATTCGCTCGATTCCAACCAAATTGGACTAGGAATTTGCCAAGAACGAGCAAATCCAAAGTTATCGTGAAATCAAAAACTACATTTCATTGGATCGATTCAAATCGAATCAGACTAGCAATTCGCCAGAAAAGAACAAACCCGAAGTTTTCATAAAATCAAAAATGACTTTTCATTGGCTTGATTCCAATCGAATTAGACTAGCAATGTGCCAAAAATGAACAAACCCGAAGTTTTCACGGAATCTAAAACCACTTTTCATTGACTCGATTCTAGTCGAATTAGACTAGCTATTCGCTAAAAACGAAAAAACTCAAAGTTATCATGAAATCAAAACCCTCTTTTCATTGGCTTGATTCTAATCGAATTAGACTTGCAATTCGCAAAAAACGAATAAACCCGACGTTATCATGAAATCAAAATACACTTTTCAGTGGATCGATTCAAATCGAATTAGAGTAGCAATTCGCCAAAAATGAGCAAATCCTAAGTTATCGTGAAATCAAAAACCACATTTCATTGGATCGATCCAAATCGAATCAAACTCGCAATTCGCCAAAAAAGAAAAAACCTGAAGTTATCATAAAATCAAAAATGACTTTTCATTGGCTTGATTCCAATCGAATTAGACTAGCAATTTGCCGAAAACGAACAAACCCGAAGTTTTCACGAAATCAAAAACCACTTTTCATTGGCTCAATTCCAGTCGAATTGGACTAGCTATTCGCCAAAAATGAGCAAACCCGAAGTTATCATGAAATCAAAACCGTCTTTTCATTGGCTTGATTCCAATCGAATTAGACTTGCAATTCGCAAAAAATGAACACACACGAAGTTATCAAGAAATCAAAAACCACTTTTCATTGGCTCGATTACAATCGAATTTGACTAGCAATTTGCAAAAAACGAACAAACCCAAAGTTATCATGAAATCAAAAACCACTTTTCCATGTATCGATTCCAATCGAATTAGACTAGCGATTCTCCAAAAACGAACAAAATCGAAGTTATCATGAAATCAAAAATCACTTTTCATTGGCTTGATTCCGATCCAGTTAGCCTGACGATTCGCCAAAAACGAACAAACCGGAAGTTATCATGTAACCAAAAACCACTTTTCATTCGCTCGATTCCAGACGAATTAGACAAGCAATTCGCCAAGAACGAGCAAATCCTAAGTTATCATGAAATAAAAAACCACATTTCATTGGATCGATTCAAATCGAATCTAACTAGCAATTCGTCAAAAAAGAACAAACCCGAAGTTATCGTAAAATCAAAAATGACTTTTCATTGGCTTGATTCCAATCAAATTAGACTAACAATTCGCCAAAAATGAACAAACTCGAAGTTTTTAGGAAATCAAAAACCATTTTTCATTAGCTCGATTGCAGTCTAATTAGACTAGCTATTCGGTATTCGCCAAAAATAAACAAACCCGAAGTTATCATGTAATCAAAACCCGCTTTTCATTGCCTCGATTCAAATCGAATTAGACTTACAATTCGCAAAAAATGAACACACCCGAAGTTATCAAGAAATCAAAAATCACATTTCATTGGTTCGATTACAATCGAATTTGACTAGCAATACACAAAAAAGAACAGACCCGAAGTTATCATGAAATCAAAAACCACTTTTCCGTGGATCGATTCCAATCGAATTAGACTAGCAATTCTCCAAAAACGAACGAACCCGAACTTGTCATGAAATCAAAAATCACTTTTCATTGGCTCGATTCCGATCGAATTAGACTAGCAATTGGCCAAAAGTGAACAAACCTAAAGTTATCATGAAATCAAAAACCACTTTTCATTCGCTCGATTCCAACCAACTTAGACAAGCAATTTGCCAAGAACGAGCAAATCCTAAGTTATCTTGAAATCAAAAACCACATTTCACTGGATCGATTCAAATCGAATCAGACTAGCAATTCGCCAAAAAAGAACAAACCCGAAGTTATCATAAAATCAAAAATGACTTTTCGTTGGCTTGATTCCAATCGAATTAGACTAGCAATGTGCCAAAAACGAAGAAACCCGAAGTTTTCACGAAATCAAAAACCACTTTCCATTGGCTCGAATCCAGTCGAATTAGACTAGCTATTCGCCAAAAACGAACAGGCCCGAAGTTAACATGAAATCAAAACCCTCTTTCCATTGGCTTGATTCCAATCGAATTAGACATGCAATTCGTAAAAAATGAAGACACCTGAAGTTATCAAGTAATCAAAAATCACTTTTCATTGGCTTGATTACAATCGAATTAAACTAGCAATTCGCAAAAAATGAATAAACCCGACGTTATCATGAAATCAAAAGCCACTTTCAGTGGATCGACTCAAAT
>NW_019229884.1:0-3308 GCF_002742605.1 Olea europaea var. sylvestris
TATAATATTATTTTATTGAAGAATGTGATCTTAAAAAGAAGATAGAGAAAAATGTATTTTGAAAACAATAACTTCACATATATCAAGGGTGGAAAATTCAAATCCCAAGAAGATTAGCTTTAAACCTACCATCCTAGTTGAGGTGACCCCTTAACGGACAAAAGATGATTATAGAGAATCAAATCCCACGAGGATTAGCTTTAAACCTACCATCCTAGTTGAGGTGACCCCTTAATGGACAAAAGATGATTATAGAGAATAATACTAGTTTTTGTCCTTTTCTAATCATTTAAATTCGCAGTAAAAATGAATATATATTTTTTTTAACAAAGATTTGAAATTACATAAGGCCTAGATAAATGACAAAGTGCTACTTAGTCTTCGTTCGATAAATTCATAGATAATTTATTAAAAAAAATTATAAAATGAATATCTATATTTTTTTCTCTCAACCTATTTTGAATTCATATTTATAATATTAAGTTTTCTCAATATCAGTTTCTTATTATGTAGAAATAATTAGTTTGTCTTTTAGTATTTATGTTAAATATTCTAATTAATAAAACAGAATAATACATTAATATTTTATCAACAATATATTGGTACACGAACATAATTTTGTATTTTCAATATCTTTTTTGCTCAAGTTATCTTCTTGATGTTAAACTATTCGGCTCAAATTTTAGGCTGCATGATCCGTGACTCACAATTACGACATGTAATAGGTGAGTTATTTTTTGACCTTTTACATTAAACGATAAGGGTCTAATTGAATTCATTTTAAAGTAAACTAAATTAGGATCATCTCAACTTATTTTATGCCTCTCCTACTAGCACTTAGTAACACGTCTCTACTACTACCTGTCAAAACTTGACAGCGCATTTATTCCAAACCCACTGTATCATAGGCTTATCTGATAGAAATAAAGAGCTTTATTCTTAAAAGTTTCTTTGATATTTATAATTTATATTGAGTTAGTGCTGATTTGGTGACTTCATAAAAGTAACGACAATTAACATCCCGACATTGGTTTGGTTAGACAGCACACGGAAATTTGATGTGCTAACGTTAAAAGGACATCCTAGAATTTTCCAAGGCTGCTAAGCGTTGCTAACGACTTTTCTACATAAATATGAAATCCTTTTCAACATTATGCGTTCTTCCTATCACGACAAAATTTATTTTTAAATATACTTTTAATCAGATAATTTTACAAAGATTAAGAAATTATAAACACAATTGTTTATTCTATATTTCTAACTTCTTTCGACTTTTTAATTTTCTAGTATTAGAAATCTTTGACGGAGAATGTTTGTTAAAATGTTACGTGTATTTATCAAGTATCGAGTGTAATTGTCTTTTTCAATCAAATATACGCTTTTATTGGAGATTTTGAACCATTTAACGAACTTTAGACAAAATTAATACAAAGATTCAAGTGCTAACAAAGGTTGGATATAAATTTTCATTTTGAATGATTCGGATGTTTTAACGAACTTTTATACATAATTAGTATAAAGATTCAAGTACTAGTAAAATTTTAGATACAATTTGTATGGAAGATTAAATGTTCAATGAATTATAGTACTAAGACAGCTAATTCAATTTCCTTAGTTGTAATAATTTTTAAATTTGGGGTTCAATTTATGTCCAACATTAACTACAATAAAAACAATTATGCTACTATTTTTGTCCAAGCAACGACTTTGCTATTTTTTATGCTGTTGAGAATCTTCTGCGTGGAAATTAATGATAAAAAAACTTTAATTACACGTTTAATAATGTACTTTTGTGCATCATGTCATCATTAACGTAGACTAGATTTACCTCGCTGTACAACCTTTCTAGACGCATCTAATTTTTTCTTTCTTTTGATAAATGTAAGTGCTTTTGTTCTTGATTTGTGAACATAAAAAAAAAAAATAATAATAATAATAATGTTTTAAAAAGTAAGTTTAGACTGTACCCAGATAAGGGTAAAATGTCGAGTCTTTATAGCAAGCACTTTTAATATGTGTCTAGGTGTGATTGGGCGTGCTTTATTAATTTTCCTTTTTTTTTCCTTGTCTTTTGACCTTTTTAAAAGCTTTTTTTTTTCTTTTAATTTTAGTTTCAAGTTTTTGTTTTGAAAATTGTATAATTGATCACAAATATCTCAAATAACAAAAAAATTCCATTGCTCACCCTCACCTTGACCCTCACTCTCTCTCTCGCTCCCGCACCCGCACCCGCACCCGTGCCCCCGCCCTAACCTGTCTCTCTCTCTCTCTCTCAAACACACACACACATACAGACACATTGAGAGGACGCTAATACACAGACAAAATTGCAAAATTGAAATCTTTGTCATTTTTTTGACTGTTTGTGCCTGTCCTAGACATTTAGGCTCTGTTAGATCTCATATTTTTAACAAGAGAATGGGTGATTAAATTTACGAATAAATTGTTTTATTGAAAAAATATATAGTTAAGAAAATGAGTTTAAAAAAATGAATTTATAAGGACTTGGCTTTTTATCTTTCTTTTCCACGAAATACGTATTCTACCTCCAAACATATTTTTTCTCTAAAAATAAGAAAAACCACGTTCTCTGATTTTCTAACTAATCCAGTTTTATATGTTTTAATAGTGAACGACTAGGTCAAGTCAACACCATTGATTGTTTAAAACAGAAGAAATTTTCCAACATTTTATTTTTTTAATAAACTTATGTTCGATTTTAAACGCGTTGAAAAGGTAGATATTAGATAGTATTACCTTCCTTTAAAACTACACAAATAATAATTAAGAATTATCATTTTCTAGAAACAAAATCAAAAGGAAAAAGAACACCACACGTGCCAAGCCAACAGTGAAGGATTTATTTTTCAGTTGTCATAAATTCTGTCGGTGATATAGATTTCATCAATTTACAGTTACGTAAGAAATTCTGATAGTGGAAGTGCCATGACTAAAGTTAAATTTCCACAAAATGCTGGTTTCTGTAAAGATTTATCGATGCAAATTATGTCGTCAAAAATTGTTGATTGCATTCCAAAATATGAATAATATTCACTGAAATTTCATCAATGAACTTCTGCCAATGATTTGTTGGTGGTATATTTAGGGTGGATTAGTATAAACTATTATTTAATTTAATTGATATAAAGCATAAAAGTATTGGCTATATTTTCATTTACATCTCTTTCAATCACCGCAAAGCGAAAGCAGCCAGCGAAAGCCAAATAATCATCCACAGTTAGGAATCTTAGGATTGTCCAAATTCAAACTATCTGACAATAAAAGTCAATAGTGAAGAAAGATGAAAG
>NW_019229885.1:0-3307 GCF_002742605.1 Olea europaea var. sylvestris
GGCTTTCAATCACAATGATGGAACCCATAATGCAATTTGCCATGTTAAGAAAATTGACATTCAAAATAATGTTCATTAAACTTCTATGAGATTTCAATATTGGGAAAGCAAGGAGCAAATCTGAACCAATTATCCTCTATTATTGAACATCAAGGTAAATATCGATGATGAAATTTAATTTAAGAGGTAGCAGCACCATCTAATTCAAAAACCTCACTCTATTATTCAAGAAAAACTTAAGCGGGGCCGAATGGGGATCAACCACCTCATCGTACCCAATGAAGTGGTGGCTAGCCATTCGACAGTCGCACCATATAGAACAGTGTCATTATCCCACCAAAGTTTTTTTGGTGGGATAAATGGATAGTACTATCAAGTCTTTAGTAATCATTTCTGGTTTCAATGCTTCATACTATCCTTTTTCTTTTAATTATATGAAAACAATATTCTGTGTGCTTTTCTATAACCATAATTTCGGACGGATAAAGAAATTAAAATGAGAAGAAGTATGAATTAAGCTTATAAAAAGCTTTTACTGATAGATGTTACCCATAATACAAATTAATTTTCAATTTTTGTGTTTGTGTAACCAATAAATTGGACAAATCTTGTTTACCAGTATGGTAACTTCTCTTCACGGTTTTAAATTAAAATGCACGATAAAGTTACGATTCTTGTGCTAGTTATATCTCTTTCTGTTTTTGTAGATGTCATCATGTAATGATGTTGGTAATATCCATGAAATGTGATAAAGTTACGATTTTTTTGTGCTAATTATATGTCTTTTTTTTTCCTTTTTTTTTTTTTTTTTCCTTTTTCTTGTAGATGCCATCATGTAATGATATTCGTAATGTTCATGGAATGCTGCGAACTGTCTCTCTCTTCATTCTCCGACGAGAATGATCCTCTATTATATAATGTATTATTTGTTTTGCTTAAGGGTTATTGTTTTCTAAAGTTATTTATGTGTACCAACACTAGATTATGTGAATGTGCTTTTGTTTTTTATTAGGCCTTGATGTCTTGTTATAAAACGGCCTTTGATTTGTCATGTATTCAAGTTTTTTAATTTGATTTCGTGTTTTGGAATATTTATGCATTTACTTTTAGCTAATCATGAGCACTACACTATACATATAGTACATATTGTAGATAAAATATTTAATAGGTTAATTAAGATAATGGTGATTGAAGTTTTGAGTAATTGTATCAATGACCATTAAAGTTATATTCTTATTATAGTAGTCACTGAAGATTCTAACTGTTATATTAATAGTCATTCAGTCAAAAATATTAATAACATTAAATCGTACATGACGCCATCAAGTATCAATGTATCACCAAATTACATTATTCATTGTGCCAAATTAGGGTATTCTTTCACAGGGGCTTTACAGGCCCCTCACTATGTGGAGGGGCCCACCTGTATTTAAAAAAAAATTATTGTGGGGCCCACCTTGTGTCTTACCTGACAGGGGCCTGTGAACCAGGCCCCTGTAACTGTAGCATCACTCATGTGAATTTAGTTTTGATAAGATTTTTTTACTTAAATATATGACAAATCTACTTTGCTTAGCAAAGACTTGCTATTGATGTCACTAATAACGCAATTTGGCAATGTGTTGCAACTTTACGGTGCTAAGTAGGATTTAAAGTTAATGGTCAACTAAGTGATCATTATTCTTAAAGTTAGAACTTGAAGGACTATTTCTATAACAAAAATTAACTTTGACTGTCATTGACATAATTGATAAGTGACATTTAATAGTTCTTTAATCAGTTATAATCTAATTTATTGTTTATTTCACTTATTATGTAAAATTCGATGGTTGGAAGTTGAATTGAAAGAAAAAAAGTGAAAAACGACGAAAAATGGCAAAGTACAAAGTTTGATGACCTGATTTCAAGGATAATGCTACTTATACATTAAGTGGTGGGCCCACTTTGAATAAATAATATTTTATTTGAAGTGAGCCCCTCCATGTGAGGGAATGGACACCCCGATGTACATGTAGCATGATCGAAATTGCAAATAACCAATAGTTGATTTGGATCGCAAAAGGTACTTTGAATATTGATAGGAGTCAATTAGATGCAATTAGAAGTAAAAAAAAAAAAAAAAGAGGAATACGATCAAAATATTGCCATAAATCAACTTCAAATTATATAAGATATCATCCAAATTTTTAGTCAAAGATTGAGACCCATTTTTAGCATAGTAAATGTTCGAATTGAAAAAAAATCTATTTCTAGTAAAATTGCAGATCTTTGAGCTGTATTTTTAATGTATTTTATATCAACACAATTGGATAACGAAGAACAAAATTATGATCAAAATATTGACTGCTGTGCAGAGACAAGAAATCTGCACGTGAAAGTAAATTTCCTTATTATGTTGGAACTCTTTTGATAACCAATTTGGATGTGATTTTTTACCAATTATCGACCCATACAAACACCTAACAGTAGAATACATTAAAGGCATCTCCTACATCACTCATGAACATTTCATACTCTAATATTCATCAATTATTATCATCAGGAAAATTCGTAATTTTTGTGAGAGAATTGAGGGGAACTTACAAGAATTCAATCACGTGAAAATTCAAACTTAGTTTTTGGGCAAAGAAGAGAGGGTGCAAGTAGGGATTCATTAGGACACCATTAAAGAGATTCAAGATTTTAAGATTCAACTTCATCTCCTCAATTTATCAAAAATTCGAATTATGTCTTTTCACTTAAATATGATTTCTTATCATTTCAATATGTTAGGCTAGTTTTATATATTGTTAGGATGAGATGAACTCTTGTTATAAATTTTTTAGTTTTTAATTAATTATTATGACTTTAATTTGGTTTTATTTGTGGATGTTTATTATCATGTTTATTATTCTTTTCAACTGCTTGATCATTAATTGAATTGTTAGTAGATTTTATTGTTATCGAGAGAGACAATATGATTTAAGCACAATATAATAAATATTGTAAGGTTTAATAGATGATAAAGATATATATCTATACTTTATATGGTTTCAATAGGTGTTTTAGTATTTATTAATGCATTTATCATGTTTACATCTTTTATCAAGAAATAAAATGATCACATGAGGGAAATATATTTGACCGCTATTAAGAGAGGTTTTCAATTAAATTAGGAACATCGATCAATATGAATGATTTCAAATTGTCAATTAATTGTTATACTAAAAATGGAATAACAATGTGATTTGATATCCTAGCAATACATTCACATATTTGAAAAACCCATCAAATCACTTTCTAGTTTGATTAATAATTTAGCTATTAG
>NW_019229886.1:0-3306 GCF_002742605.1 Olea europaea var. sylvestris
GCCCCCGGCGAGATTTTTGATTCGGATCAACCGGTCAAAATTTAGCCAATTCCGACACAGTCGCGAAAAATGACAAAATTAAATCCAGCGCGGTTTTTGTTACCGATCAACCTGTCAAATTTGAGACCATTCCGACACAGTCGCGAAAAATGACGAAATTACACCCGGCGCGATTTTTGTTCCCGATCAACCTGTCAAATTTGAGCCCATTCCGACACAGTCGCGAAAAATGCCGAAATTACACCCGGCGCGATTTTTGTTCCCGATCAACCTGTCAAATTTGAGCCCATTCCGACACAGTCGCGAAAAATGCCGAAATTACACCCGGCGCGATTTTTGTTCCCGATCAACCTGTCAAATTTGAGCCCATTCCGACACAGTCGAGAAAAATGACGAAATTGCCCCCGGCGCGATTTTTGTTTCCGATCAACTTGTCAAATTTAAGCCCATTCCGACACAGTAGCGAAAAATGAAAAAATTGCCCCCGGCGCGGTTTTTTGTTTCGGATCATCCGGTCAAAATTTAGACCATTCCGACACAGTCAAGAAAGATGACGAAATTGCCCTGGCCTGATTTTTGTTTCCGACCAACCAGTCAAATTTGAGACCATTCCGACACAGTCGCGAAAAATGATGAAATTGCCCTCGGCGGGATTTTTGTTTCCGATCAACCTGTCAAATTTGAGCCCATTGCGACACAGTCGAGAAAAATGACGCAATTGCCCCCGGCACGATTTTTGTTTCCGATCAACTGGTTAAAATTTAGCCAATTACGACACAGTCGCGAAAAAATGATGAAATTACACCCGGCGCGGTTTTTGTTCCCGATCAAACTATCAAATTTTGAGACAATTCCGACACAGTCGCGAAAAATGATGAAATTGCCCTCGGCGGGATTTTTGTTTCCGATCAACCTGTCAAATTTGAGCCCATTCGACTCCGTCGCGAAAAATGATGAAATTGCCCTCGGCGGGATTTTTGTTTCCGATCAACCTGTCAAATTTGAGCCCATTGCGACACAGTCGAAAAAAATGACGAAATTAACCCCGGCGCGATTTTTGTTTCCGATCAACCTGTCAAATTTAAGCCCATTCCGACACAGTCGCGAAAAATGATGAAATTTCCCTCGGCGGGATTTTTGTTTCCGATCAACCTGTCAAATTTGAGCCCATTGCGACACAGTCTAGAAAAATGACGAAATTAACCCCGGCGCGATTTTTGTTTCCGATCAACCTGTCAAATTTAAGCCCATTCCGACACAGTCGCTAAAAATGACGAAATTGCCCCTGGCGGCGTTTTTTTGTTTTGGATCAACCGGTCAAAATTTAGACCATTCCGACACAGTCGCGAAAAATGACGAAATTGCCACCGGCCCGATTTTTGTTTCTGACCAACCAGTCAAATTTTAGCCCATTCCGACATCATCGCGAAAAATGACGCAATTCCCCTCGGCGTGATTTTTGTTTCCGCTCAACCTGTCAAATTTGAGCCCATTCCGACACAGTCGCGAAAAATGACGAAATTGCCCCCGGCGCGTTTTTTGTTTCGGATCAACCGGTCAAAATTTAGCCAATTCCGACACAGTCGCGAAAAATGACAAAATTAAACCCGGCGCGATTTTTGTTCCCGATCAACCTGTCAAATTTGAGACCATTCCGACACAGTCGCGAAAAAAGACGAAATTACACTCGGGGCGATTTTTGTTCCCGATCAACCTGTCAAATTTGAGCCCATTCCGACACAGTCGAGAAAAATGACAAAATTGCCCCCAGACGCGATTTTTGTTTCCGATCAACCTGTCAAATTTAAGCCCATTCCGACACAGTCGCGAAAAATGATGAAATTGCCCCGGCGCGGTTTTTTGTTTCGGATCAACGGGTAAAAATTTAGACCATTCCGACACAGTCGCTAAAAGTGACGAAATTGCCCCCGGCCTGATTTTTGTTTCCGACCAACCAGTCAAACTTTAGCCCGTTCCGACAACGTCGCGAAAAATGACGAAATTACACCCGACGCGGTTTTTGTTCCCGATCAACCTATCAAATTTGAGACCATTCCGACACAGTCGCGAAAAATGACGAAATTGCCCCCGGCGCGATTTTTGTTTCCGATCAACCAGTCAAATTTTAGCCAATTCCGACACAGTCGCGAAAAATGATGAAATTACGCCCGTCGAGATTTTTGTTCCCGATCAACTTGTCAAATTTGAGACCATTCCGACACAATCGCGAAAAATGACGAAATTGCCCTCGGCGGGATTTTTGTTTCCGATCAACCTGTCAAATTTGAGCCCATTGCGACACAGTCGAGAAAAATGACGCAATTTCCCCCGGCGCGATTTTTGTTTCCGATCTACCGGTTAAAATTTAGCCAATTCCGACACAGTCGCGAAAAATGACAAAATTCCACCCGGCGCGGTTTTTGTTCCCGATCAACCTGTCAAATTGGAGACCATTCCGACACAGTCGTGAAAAATGACGAAATTGCCCCCGGCGCGATTTTTGTTTCCGATCAACCTGTCAAATTTGAGCCCATTGCGACACAGTTGAGAAAAATGAAGAAATTAATCCCGGCGCGATTTTTGTTTCCGATCAACCTGTAAAATTTAAGCCCATTCCGACACAGTCGTGAAAAATGACGAAATTGCCCCTGGAGGCATTTTTTTGTTTTGGATCAACCGGTCAAAATTTAGACCATTCCGACACAGTTTCGAAAAATGACGAAGTTACCCTCGGCCCGATTTTTGTTTCCGACAAACCAGTCAAATTTTAGCCCATTCCGACATCGTCGCGAAAAATGACGCAATTGCCCCCGGCGCGATTTTTGTTTCCGATCAACCTGTCAAATTTGAGCCCATTCCGACACAGTCGCGAAAAATGACGAAATTGCCCCCGGCGCGATTTTTGTTTCGGATCAACCGGTCAAAATTTAGCCAATTTCGACACAGTCTCGAAAAATGACGAAATTGCCCACGATGCGATTTTTGTTTCCGATCAACGAGTAAAATTTTAGACCATTCCGACACAGTCGAGAAAAATGACGAAATTACCCTCGGTGCGATTTTTTTTCCCGATCAACCAGTCAAATTTTAGCCCATTCCGACACATTCGAGGAAAATGACGAAATTGCCCCCGGAGCGATTTTTATTTTCGATCAACCTGCCAAATTTCAGCCCATTCCGACACAGTCGCGAAAAATGACGAAATTGCCCCTGGCGCAATTTATGTTTCCGATCAACCTGTCAAATTTTAGCCGATTCCGACACTGTCCCGAAAAAGGACGAAATTCACCCGGCGCGATTTTTGTT
>NW_019229887.1:0-3306 GCF_002742605.1 Olea europaea var. sylvestris
ATTCTTCGTACGCCGGCAATCCAAGCGTTCCAAATATGCAAGTGCTCACTCTTTTGAAAAATGGCCGAAATCCCTCATACGTCGCGGCGAAGTTGGGAGTTCAATCCAAAACGGTCGCTACATTTCCAAAAAGTACTTATGGTCCCAAAACGGACACCGTGTACAAAAGTTACGCTCAATTCTTCGTAAGCCGACAATCCAAGCGTTCCAAATATGCAAGTGCTCATTCTTTCAAAAAATGGCCAAAATCCCTCTTACATCACGATGAAGTTGTAGGGTTCAACCCAAAACGGTCGCTACATTTCCAAAAAGGACTTACGGGCCCAAAACGGACACCGAGTGCAAAAGTTACGCTCAATTATTTGTACACCGACAATCCAAGCGTTCCAAATATGCAAGTGCTCATTCTTTCGAAAAATGGCCAAATCCCTCATACGTCACGAAGAAGTTGTGAGTTAAATCCTAAACGGTCGCTACATTTCCAAAAAGGACTTACGGGCCCAAAATGGACACCGAGTGCAAAGGTTTCGCTCAATTCTTCGTACGCTGACAATCCAAGCGTTCCAAATATGCAAGTGCTCGTTCGTTCGAAAAATGGCCGAAATCCCTCATACGTCACGAAGAAGTGGTGAGATCAATCCAAAACGGTCGCTACATTTCCAAAAAGGACTTACGGGCCCAAAATGGACACCGAGTGCAAAGGTTTCGCTCAATTCTTCGTACGCTGACAATCCAAGCGTTCCAAATATGCAAGTGCTCGTTCGTTCGAAAAATGGCCGAAATCCCTCATACGTCACGAAGAAGTGGTGAGATCAATCCAAAACGGTCGCTACATTTCCAAAAAGGACTTACGGGCCCAAAATGGACACCGAGTGCAAAGGTTTCGCTCAATTCTTCGTACGCTGACAATCCAAGCGTTCCAAATATGCAAGTGCTCATTCTTTCGAAAAATGGCTGAAATCCCTCATACGTCACGACGAAGTGGTGAGTTCAATCCAAAACGGTCGCAACATTTCCAAAAAGGACTTACGGGCCCAAAATGGACACCGAGTGCAAAGGTTTCGCTCAATTCTTCGTACGCTGACAATCCAAGCGTTCCAAATATGCAAGTGCTCATTCTTTCGAAAAATGGCCGAAATCCCTCATACGTCACGAAGAAGTTGTGAGTTAAATCCTAAACGGTCGCTACATTTCCAAAAAGGACTTACGGGCCCAAAACGGACACCGGGTGCAAAAGTTACGCTCAATTCTTTGTACGCCGACAATCCAAGCGTTCCATATATGCAAGTGCTCACACTTTCAAAAAATGACCGAAATCCCTGATACGTCGTGAGGAAGTGGTGAGTTCAATCCAAAACGGTCGCTACATTTCCAAAAAGTACTTATGGTCCCAAAACGGACACCGTGTGCAAAAGTTACGCTCAATTCTTCGTACGCCGGCAATCCAAGCGTTCCAAATATGCAAGTGGTCACTCTTTCGAAAAATGGCCGAAATCCCTCAGACGTCACGACGAAGTTGGGACTTCAATCCGAAACAGTCGCTACATTTCCAAAAAGTACTTATGGTCCCAAAATGGACACCGGGTGCAAAAGTTGGGCTCAATTCTTCGTACGTCGACAATCCGAGCGTTCCAAATATGCAAGTTCTCACTCTTTCGAAAAATGGACAAAATCTCTCATACGTCACGATAAAGTTGTGAGTTCAACCCAAAATGGTCGCTACATTTCCAAAAAGGACTTACGGGCCCAAAACGGACATCGGGTGCAAAGGTTTCGCTCAATTCTTCGTACACCGACAATCCAAGCGTTCCAAATATGCAAGTTCTCATTCTTTCGAAAAATGGCCGAAATCCCTCATTCGTCACGAAGAAGTTGTGAGTTAAATCCTAAACGGTCGCTACATTTCCAAAAAGGACTTACGGGCCCAAAACGGACACCGGGTGCAAAAGTTACGCTCAATTCTTTGTACGCCGACAATCCAAGCGTTCCATATATGCAAGTGCTCACACTTTCAAAAAATGACCGAAATCCCTCATACGTCACGACGAGGAGGTGAGTTCAATCCAAAACGATCGCTACATTTCAAAAAATGACTTAAGGGCCCAAAACGAACACCGAGTGCAAAGGTTTCACTCAATTCTTCGTACGCCGACAATCCAAGCGTTCCAAATATGCAAGTGCTCATTCTTTCGAAAAATGGCCGAAATCCCTCATACGTCACGAAGAAGTTGTGAGTTAAATCCTAAACGGTCGCTACATTTCCAAAAAGGACTTACGGGCCCAAAACGGACACCGGGTGCAAAAGTTACGCTCAATTCTTTGTACGCCGACAATCCAAGCGTTCCAAATATGCAAGTGCTCATTCTTTCGAAAAATGGCCGAAATCCCTCGTACGTCACGATGAAGTTGTGATTACAATCTAAAATAGTCGCTACATTTCCAAAAAGTACTTATGGTCCTAAAACGGACACCGTGTGCAAAAGTTACGCTCAATTCTTCGTACGCCGGCAATCCGAGCGTTCCAAATACGCAAGTGCTCACACTTTTGAAAAATGGCCAAAATCCCTCATACGTCACGACGAAGTGGTGAGTTCAATCCAAAACGGTCGCTACATTTCCAAAAAGTACGTATGGTCCCAAAACGGAGACCGGGTGCGAAAGTTGCGCTCAATTCTTCGTACGTCGACAATCCAAGTGTTCCAAATATGCGAGTGCTCACTCTTTTGAAAAATGGCCGAAATCCCTCATACGTTACGAAGAAGTTGTGAGTTAAATCCTAAACGGTCGCTACATTTCCAAAAAGGATTTACGGTTCCAAAACGGACACTGGGTACAAAAGTTACGCCCAATTCTTTGTATCCGACAATCCAAGCGTTCCAAATATGCAAGTGCTCACACTTTCGAAAAATGACCGAAATCCCGGATACGTCACGAGGAAGTGATGAGTTCAATCCAAAACGGTCGCCACATTTCCAAAAAGTACTTGTGGTCCCAAAACGGACACCGTGTACAAAAGTTACGCTCAATTATTCGTACGCCGACAATCCAAGCGTTCTAAATATGCAAGTGCTCATTCTTTCGAAAAATGGCCAAAATCCCTCTTACATCACGATGAAGTTGTGGGTTCAACCCAAAACGGTCGCTACATTTCGAAAAAGGACTTACGGGCCCAAAACGGACACCGAGTGCAAAAGTTACGCTCAATTCTTTGTACGCCGACAACCCAAGCGTTCCAAATATGCAAGTGCTCATTCTTTCGAAAAATGGCCAAAATCCCTCATACGTCACGAAGAAGTTGTGAGTTAA
>NW_019229888.1:0-3306 GCF_002742605.1 Olea europaea var. sylvestris
ATGCAAAACAATAATTTAAAACTCTAGAATGAAATCTAAAAGTTGAGAACACACTTGTTATAATTATTAGGAATGAAATATGCTAGGATTACGAATTCCCATGCAATTATCGCTTTAAACCCTAGTTTCACAATATGACAACACATTTCAATTTTGATTAATCAATGTTCCTAAGTCTATCTAATACTCTATCTCGAAATGTATCAAACCTATCTCTACATACCATCAGTCTATATTTCTGTGACAACAGCATATGTAAAAATGCATGTGATTTTATGAACATTTAAAAATTCACGTAGGGTATAGCGGTATATTTCTATCCACTATCGGACCCTACGATGATTTATATTATGTCAAATCTATTCCAATTCTCTCGAATGCAAGAATAAATCACTTAAATTCACACAATTACGAGCCCTTAATTGCGGAAACATTAATTGCATATAAATCATTCAACATAATAAAAATTGTATCTTAACATCAAATTGCAAAACTAGAATATTAAAATTCAAATCACATGATTCATCGATCTCCTAGCATAATAAAAATCTAGCCTAGCATGATTAAAATAACAAAATACATCATATTTTGTAAAAAAGACATCACCGGGTTATAAAACTTGAATAAATCTTGAAGTTCTTCGTGCCAATCTTTGTTCTTGCGCTCAAATCCTTTCCAAGAGTTGTTTTTCAGCCTCCAATTACGTTCTGGGCATGTCTGGAATGTTTTTGATATTTATATCCCGTGGAAAATTAGGTTACCATAGGTGTTTCAATCGTATAAGGAAATGAAAAATTCGCGCTGGAAATGTACCATGCGACCGCATGGTTTTAATCCGTGCGGCCGCATGGTTATTCTCTTTTTCCACTCGAATTCCCTGCATCACTTCGTGTGGCCGCACGACTTTTCTACCATGCGACCGCGTGGTAGAATTAATCTTTCATTTCCTGCAAATTGGTCCTTGTACTTGAATCTTCCACTTCTTTGTATCTTTTCTTCATTTTTCACATTCCATCATCCCAAAATGTCATCAATTTGTATTTGGCAAACTCAATTTCTTGATTTGTTCATTAGGTCAATTTTTGGGTAATTGCACCTTGGTCCTTGAACTTTCACTTTGTGTCATTTTAGTCCTTTTCGCGTCTTTTCTCATGTATTTCACCATGTTCATCGGTGTTACCTATAATTCACAAATGTAATGAAATTAAGTCACAAATCAATCATTTTATTCGCAATTAAGTCATGTTTGTGACTTAAATAAGTGTGCAAAAACACACTTATCAAACTCCCCAAACTTGAACTGTTGTTTGTCCTCAAAAAACAAGATAGTGACTAAATTCTGAACAAACATAGCTTAATACCCTGCTACGGCTCAGGATTGGACTAAGTGTTTGATTTGATGAAGATATATCAGTGCAAAAATGACATCAACCTTCGCCTGTTAAATGCGTACTTGACGTGTGTGTGTGAGTTCATGCCAACATATTAGATTCATGATGGGTTTGAGTCCCGAACCCGAGTGGTCAATTCTATCCTTACTCGCTCGAGAGATACACAACCCCCCAAACTTATGTTTCTTTTTAACTTAATTATCCCAGGGTTGTGCTTCGAAACTAGGAATTTACATGGTTGTAGTCCTCACCCTCTCGTAATTTGGATTAATCTCACTATCAAAAGTTTACATTTCAATAAGTGAAGGCTCTCCTAAATTTGATCTCTTCGACTTTCAAGATTAAACTAGGTTACTTGCCTTGCTTCAAAGGTATAGTTTCTTTAACCAAATGTCCAAGGGCTTTTCTTCATGTTATCGTTTCTCTTTTCTATAATTTTTCTGATTTTATTATTATTATTATTATTATTATTTTCAGTTTCATCTTCTCATTTGTTTTCTATATAACCCATATAACGAGTTTTAGGCCAGTGACTCTCAAACCAGTTGGCTTTAGGACACCAGGTTTTAAACCCTTGCAGGCTTATTCACTCGAGTTATAAAGGCTCGATCAGATGACTTTCAATTAACATCTTTCCCTCTTGCTTTCTATATGACCCTTTTAGCGAGCTTTAGGCCGGCGACTCCCAAGCCAGTTGAATTTAGGGCACCAGATTTTGAAATATCCTTACAGGCTTACTTGCTCGAGTCATAAAGGCATGAAAAGAAGTGTATTGTTTTCACAAATTTATTTTATGCCCTTATTATTCTAGACATTTAGTTTCCAAAACTAACCCCTAATTTAAGATTTTCAGCTAATCTTCACCTCACTGGTCTAGGCAATCCACACAATAGAATTCATGGACGGAGCCTTCACTCATCTCAATGCTCCCTTACAATAGCTCAACCATCACCAAATTATCTTAAGGCAGTTTACGGTTTAATTCAATAGAGGGTTATCATTCTCGTTCTATTTTATCTCAAAATTCAGTCAATTATCTAATATGTCAAGCATGAATATTGTGCACAGATAATGTCAAGTTTTGTATCAACAAGTGTCAGCTAGCCTAGTTGCATTAGATCCAAAGATTTTTGCAGTTTAACCTAGTCCAATTATAACATCATAGCTAGCAAGGTTATTAAGCCCACACAAGCATGCATGAAAAGAATTAAAACAAAAATGAATAAAATGCAAAAAAAATTATTTTTTTATTTTTTTATTTATTATTATTTTTTTAAGCACACATACCGATGAACACAGATAATACAGATACTTAGTTAAAATTATGTCACTTCCCCAAACTTTGTTACTACATTGTCCTCAATGTAAAATTAACAAAAGATTAAAGACAGAATTTTACGGACAACATAAAAAATGAAAATCCAAAATGTGGTAAATAGTACTTCCCTTGAATCAAAATGAATGAGGTGGTGGGAAACTGGGTCCTGCTGTACCATCGTCTAGAGGAGAAAGGTGTCGTCCAAGGAGTTGCCGCATCATCTCATTCATTTCCCACATCAAGGTAGATTGCTGTGTTTGCTCGGCCTGAATAGCTCTCATGGTCTCCCAAGTTTCATTGACCCTCATTTGGATACCGTCCACCCGACCAACATACATGTTCAGCCGGCCATTCATGGTGTCAACTTCCCGTCGCATGACTGTAGCATGATCCCTAGCATCTTTGATGTAGTTCAACGCAAGGTGATTGTCTCTTTGTAAACTTCCCAATTCAGTCCTCATGTTGCCAAAATTTTGAAAAAAACTGTGAAGGTCCCGGCTAATGCCCGTGGTGGTTGAGAAGATCTGTCTCAGCAACTGATTATCCATGTCAGCTTGCGGTGCTGGAGCCCGTGGGTATTCCTAATCTTCAGGGATT
>NW_019229889.1:0-3306 GCF_002742605.1 Olea europaea var. sylvestris
GTTTCCGATCAACCTGTCAAATTTTAGCCAATTCCGACACAGTTGCGAAAAATGACGAAATTACCCCCGGCGCGGTTTTTGTTGCTGATCAACCTGTTAAATTTGAGCCCATTCCGACACAGTCCCGAAAAATGACTAAATTGCCCCCCGTGCGGTTTTTGTTTCCGATCAACCTGTCAAATTTTAACCTATTCCGACACAGTCACGAAAAATAACTAAATTGCCACCGGAGCGATTTTTGTTCCCGATCAACCTGTCAAATTTGAGCCCATTCCGACACCATTGCAAAAAATGACGAAATTGCCCCGGCGAGGTTTTTGTTTACGATCGATCTGTCAAATTTTACCCTATTCCGACACAGTCGCGAAAAATGACGAAATTGCCCCTGCCGCGACTTTTGTTTCTGATCAACCAGTCAAATTTTAACCCATTTCGACAAATCGAGAAAAATGACGAAATTGGCCCCGGCGCGATTTTTATTTCCGATCAACCTGCCAAATTTCAGCCCAGTCCGACACAGTCGCGAAAAATGAAAAAATTGCCCCCGGCGCGATTTTTGCTCCTGATCAACCCGTCAAATTTGAGCACATTTCGACACAATCGCGAAAAATGAAGAAATTGCTCCCGGCGCGATTTTTGGTTCCGATCAACCTGTCAAATTTTAGCCCATTCCTACACAGTTGCGAAAAATGACGAAATGGCCCCCGCGCGCGTTTTTTTGTTTCCGATCAACCTGTCAAATTTTAACCCATTCCGACACAGTCGCGAAAAATGACGAAATTGCCCCCGACGCGGTTTTTGTTTCCGATCAAACTGCCAAATTTCAACCCATTCCGACACAGTCGCGAAAAACGACTTTTCCCCCGACGTGGTTTTTGTTTCCGATCCACCAATCAAATTTTAGCCTATTTTGACACCGTCGCGAAAAATGTCCTTATTGCCACCAACGCGATTTTTGTTTCCGATCAACCTGTCAAATTTTAACCCATTCCGACACAGTCGCGAAAAATGACGAAATTGCCCCCGACGCGGTTTTTGTTTCCGATCAAACTGCCAAATTTCAACCCATTCCGACACAGTCGCGAAAAACGACTTTTCCCCGACGTGGCTTTTGTTTCCGATCCGCCAATCAAATTTTAGCCTATTCTGACACCGTCGCGAAAAATGTCCTTATTGCCACCGACGCGAAGTTTGTTTCCGTTCAACCTGTCAAATTTTAGCCAATTTCGACACAATTGCGAAAAATGACGAAATTATCCCCGACGCGATTTTTGTTCACGATCAACCTGTCAAATTTTAGCCCATTCCGGCACATTCGCGAAATATGACGAAATTGCCCGCGGCACGATTTTTGCTTCCGATCAACCTGTCAAATTTTAACCAATTTCGAGACAGTCGCGAAAAATGACGAAATTATCGTCAGCTAGGTTTTTGTTTCCGATCCACCAGTCAAATTTTAGCCCATTCCGACATCGTCGCGAAAAATGACGAAATTGTCCCCTGCGCGATTTTTGTTTCCGATCAACCTGTCAAATTTTAGCCAATTCCGACACTGTTGCGAAAAATGAAGAAATTGCCCCCGATGCGGTTTTTGTCTCCGATCAACTTGTCAAATTTTAGCCCATTCCGACACCGTCGCGAAAAATAACAAAATTGCCTCTCGTGTGGTTTTTGTTTCCGATCAACCTGTCAAATTTTAGCCAATTCCGACACAGTCGCGAAAAATGACGAAATTGCACCCGGCGCGATTTTTGGTTCCGATCAACCTGTCAAATTTTTGCCCATTCCTACACAGTAGCGAAAAATAACGAAATGGCCCCCGGCACGATTTTTTGTTTCCGATCAACCTGTAAAATTTTAGCCCATTCCGACACCGTCGCGAAAAATGTCGAAATTGCCCCCAGCGCGATTTTTTTCAATCAACCTGTCAAATTTTAGCCAATTCCGACACGGTTGTGAAAAATGAAGAAATTACCCCCGACGCGATTTTTGTTCCTGATCAACCAATCAAATTTGAGCCCATTACGACACAGTCGCGAAAAATGACGAAATCGCCCACGACGCGATTTTTGTTTCCGATCAACCTGTCAAATTTGAGCCAATTCCGACACAGTCGCGAAAAATGACGAAATTGCCCTCGGCGCGATTTTTGTTTCTGATCAACCTGTCAAATTTTAGCCCATTCCTACACAGTCGCGAAAAATGAAGAAATGGCCCCCTGCACGATTTTTTGTTTCCGATCAACCTGTAAAATTTTAGCCCATTCCGACACCGTCTTGAAAAATGTCGAAATTGCCCCCGGCGCGATTTTTTTTCGATCAACCTGTAAAATTTTACCCAATTCCGACACGGTTGTGAAAAATGACGAAGTTACCCCCGACGCGATTTTTGTTCCGGATCAACCTGTCAAATTTGAGCCCATTCCGACACAGTCGCAAAAAATGACGAAATTGCCCCCGACGCGATTTTTGTTTCCGATCGAACTGCCAAATTTCAACCCATTCCGACACAGTCGCGAAAAATGACTTTTTCCCCCGGCGTGGTTTTTCTTTCCGATCCACCCATCAAATTTTAGCCGATTCCGACACCGTCGCGAAAAATGTCCAAATTGCCCACGGCGCGATTTTTGTTTCCGTTCAACCTGTCAAATTTTAGCCAATTTCGACACAGTTGCGAAAAATGACGAAATTATCCCCGGCGCGATTTTTGTTCACGATCAACCTGTCAAATTTTAGCACATTCCGGCACAGTTCTGAAAAATCACGAAATTGTCCGCGGTACGATTTTTGCTTCCGATCAACCTGTCAAATTTTAGCCAATTCCGACACAGTCGCGAAAAATTACGAAATTATCGTCGGTGCGATTTTTTTTTCCGATCAACCTGTCAAATTTTAGCCAATTCCGACACAGTCGCGAAAAATGACGAAATTGCTCCCGGCGCGATTTTTGGTTCCGATCAACCTGTCAAATTTTAGCCCATTCCTACAAAGTCGCGAAAAATGACGAAATTGCCCACGGCACGATTTTTGTTTCCGATCAACCTGTCAAATTTTAGCCAATTCTGACACAGTTGCGAAAAATGACGAAATTATCCCCGGCGCGATTTTTGTTCACGATCAACCTGTCAAATTTTAGCACATTCCGGCACAGAAGCGAAAAATGACGAAATTGTCCGCGGCACGATTTTTGCTTCCGATCAACCTGTTAAATTTTAGCCAATTCTGACACAGTCGCGAAAAATGACGAAATTATCGTCGGCTAGGTTTTTGTTTCCAATCCACCAGTCAAATTTTAGCCCATTCCGAC
>NW_019229890.1:0-3305 GCF_002742605.1 Olea europaea var. sylvestris
GACAAAGAAGATGAATGAAGAATTAGAT
The DNA here is from genome assembly GCF_002742605.1 of Olea europaea var. sylvestris. Taxonomy (NCBI): domain Eukaryota; kingdom Viridiplantae; phylum Streptophyta; class Magnoliopsida; order Lamiales; family Oleaceae; genus Olea; species Olea europaea. The sequence continues at coordinate 29 of NW_019229890.1, forward strand.
CTACTTATAGATAATTTTGATCATTTAAGTTTAGAAAGTATAGATGATGAATACAAAATCCTAATGAATACTGGAGGAGGACCTAATCCTGTAGGAACCTCTAAACAAGAATCAATAAATCCAGATGAAAGCTATGCTCCAATGTATAATAAACTATATAGACAATTTTATGATAAAATAAGAGATAAACAACCGTCCAAAGGAAATAAATACAGTAATTGAGTTGAATTAAATAATAATTATGATAAACCTGTTAACCATGGAGGAACAAAATTAGATTTAGATTGCAAAATAGATACTAAGAAAGCCTTAATAACTTGGGCAGATTCAATGATATTATTCTTTTTATATAATAAAGATGATACATGGGAAAATACTGAAAGGAGAATAGATTTTTTAATTGCATCTTTTGAAGAAAATGTTAGAAATTGGTGGGAAGGAATTAGTAGTGATACAAAATCATTAATAAAAAGAAATGTACAAACAGAAATAATAAAGTCAGATAAACTAGGAATAGAAAGATTGGTAGAATATATTGCAGATGAATTCTTAGGAGAAAATTGGTTAAGAAATTATGAAGAAGAAGCAATACGAGAAAAAGATAATGCAAGAGTTAAGTTAATTAATCTAACAATTTGTGATATGTGTAAAATTAAAGAATATACTTGCGAATTCAAGGAATACTATTATACTCAATTTTATAGTAATGAGAATCAAGAAGTATATCAAGATATGTATTATAATAAATTACCCGGTTCATGGGGAATATATTTTAAGATAGAATTTGAAAAATATATTAAAGAAAATATAGGAATACCTAGAACACTAGGATCAAGAATAAAATTTTTGTTTGAAAGACTTGCATATATATGTCAACAAAGACAATTAATGAAAAAATCAGAAAAATTAACTAGAATATGCTGTGAAGATATGGAAAAACCTACAAGATGGGGATGTAATCCTGAAAAAAAAATAAAAGAAAATATAAAAACAGAAAGTTTAAAAAATATAGAAACTTTAAGAAAAAATACATAAAACCTAAAAGGAAATATTATAAAAGGAAAAGTAATATACAGAAAAATAAACCTTATAAGAAAGATAAAAAACAATGTAAATGTTGGAATTGTGGAGAAATATGCCATATAAGTCCAGATTGCACAAAGAAAAAAGTGAGAATATTACAAAACGATTATTTTGAAATAGAGAGCGAATTAAGTGAAATATCTGATATTGAAAATTATAATAATCAAAAAATATTTATAAGTGAAGTAGATTCAGAAGATTATGAATCAGAGTAGAGAAATTAAGGAAATAGAAAATAATAACATAGAATTCCAAGAATATGAGGGAATAGAAGGTTATGGATTAAAAATAACTTTGGATAATAATAAATTTAAGAAGATACAAAAGTTATCCTTAGATTTAAAAATAGGAAAATGAAAAATTCTAGATAGAATATGGAGAAGAGAAAGAATAGCAATAAATGAATACCATAAGATTGAAAAAACTATAGATGTTAGAACTACTCAAGGGACACATAAAATAAATCTTTTAACAAAAAATACAGTATCAGAATTATTATCAAAAATAAGTAAAAAGCATAGTGAAAAGATCCAATATGTTTATTTAGCAGGAATACAAATAATGTTTAAATCCTTATTTAGGGAAGGAATAAATTCACCATTAATTGTAAGTTTACATGATGGAAGAATTATAAATTTGGAAGATGGTCATTTAGGAACTATAGAAGGAAATTTAGCATATCAAAGGTTAATATTTACTTGTTACCCAAAATATTGTGTCTCATTGAAAAATAAAAACTTTAATGAAGTTTTAGGATTATATTTCAAATTACATATAAATGATATAATGGAACCAGGAGACCAAATTATGACTATGGAATATAGAGCATTATACACATTTACTAATTCTAATTATGGGAATATCTATTCCAATAAACCATACATAGAAATTCATAAGGAATGTAAGGATATTAGTAAAATAGTGGAACCAAACAAATAAATAAATCTTATCCCAGAAGAATATGAATTTAATATAACTAAAAATAAGCCTGAAATAACATAATTAAGAGAAGAAGAAGATTATAAAATAACATTTCATAATGGAAGGTTGATAAAGAAATCAAAAAGTCTTAAACTACCTAATAAAAAGGAATATATAGGAGAAACTAGTGGTATAAAAGAAATAAAATCTCATAACAATATTGGAAATATGAAAATAGAAGGAAAATATTTCAACGGTAGAAAGTATATAAAATGACCAAATATATTGATAGATACATGAACTGGTGAATGTCATATGGCTGCAAATAAAAATGAAGGATTAATGACTTACAAGATAGAACCATATGAATATAGGAATTTTGATGGACAACTATATATCACAGAATTAAAGGTTAAAGTACCAATAAAAATAGGTAGGATTGATCTTTTAGTACCATGTTATTTGGATGAAAGTATGGATATTGAACCTCATATATTATTAGGAATGAGTTTTTTAAATGGATTAGAAGATTATAGTATAAAAAGAGAATGATTATATATAACTCATAAAGGACAAACTACATTATGTAGAATAGGAAGTGGATGAATAATCAAATTAGTTTTCCATTGGCAGTATATATATAAGTTACTATAGTAGAAACGAATATAACAACTTGTGCTTTAATTGATACAGGAAGTGATATAACAATTTTTAAAAATTTCTTAGTAAAATCATGGAATAAAAATAGTAAAATAAAAATAACAGGTGTGACTGGAGAAAGTACTCAAATAATTGATAGTGTTGAAAAAGTTAATATAATATTTGGTAGTAAACAAGTTATAATAAATAAAGTATATAATTATAATAAGTTAGAATGTGATATATTATTAGGAAATGATTTTATCCAACAATTTCAATATTATAAATAAAATAATTACATGATAATGTTACAAACACATTGTGCACATCTATTAAAAATACCAAGAGAATTTAGACCCTACAGAATTCAGCCAGCCCAGCGTGGTGATAAATGGGAAAAAAAGACCAATAGTACAAGATGAATTAAAAAATTAAAAACTATCATATAAAAAGATCCTAAAAACAAAAATAGAGATAAGTATGGAAAAAATCATAGAACAATTAGAGAAAATTTATGGAGAAAACTCATTATTATTTTGGAAACCATATCTTCCTAAAGCTAAAATAGAATTAACAGAAAATGTTATAATAAGAGTTAGATCAATGATGTATACCTTACAGGATATTCAAGAAT
>NW_019229891.1:0-3305 GCF_002742605.1 Olea europaea var. sylvestris
CCCATTCCGACACCATCGCGAAAAATGACGAAATTACCCCTGGCACGATTTTTGTTTTCGATCAACCTGTCAAATTTTTGCCCATTCCGACACCATCGCGAAAAATGACTAAATTACCTCTGGCACGATTTTTGTTTCCGATCAACCTGTCAAATTTTAGCCCATTCCGACACCGTCGCGAAAAATGACGAAATTGCCCCTGGCGCGATTTGTGTCCGATCAACCTTTCGAATTTTAGCTCATTCCGACACCGTCGCGAAAAATGACTAAATTGCCCCTGGCATGATTTTCGTTTCTGATCAACCTATCAAATTATAGCCCATTCCGACACCGTCGCAAAAAATGCCGAAATTAACCGTGGCACGATTTTTGTTTCCGATCTACCTGTCGAATTTTAGCCAATTCCGACACCGTCGCGAAAAATGACGTAATTGCCCCGGCTCGATTTTTGCTTCCAGTCAACCGGTCGAATTTTAGCCCATTCCGACACCGTCGCGAACAATGGCGAAATTGCCCTCTGTGCGATTTTTGCTTCCGATCAAACAGCCAAATTTCAGGCCATTCAACACCGTCGCGAAAAATGACGAAATTGCCCCTGGCGCGGTTTTTGTTTCCGATCAGCCTGTCAAATTTGAGCCCATTCCGACTTCGTCGCGAAAAATGACGAAATTACCCCTGGCGCTGTTTTTGTTTCCGATCAACCTGTCAAATTTTAGCTCATTCCAACTCCGCCGTGAAAAATGACTAAATTGCCCTTGGGGCGGTTATTGTTTCCGATCAACCTGTCAAATTTTAGCCCATTCCGACACCGCCGCGAAAAATGACGAAATTACCCCTGGCGCGATTATTGTGTCCGATCTACCTGTCGAATTTTAGCCCATTCCGACACCGTCGGGAAAAATGACGAGATTACCCATGGCACGATTTTTGTTTCCGATCGACCTGTCAAATTTTAGCCCATTCCGACACCATCGCGAAAAATGACGAAATTACCCCTGGCATGATTTTTGTTTCCGATCAACCTGTCAAATTTTAGCCCATTCCGACACCGTCGCGAAAAATGACGAAATTACCCCTGGCGCTGTTTTTGTTTCCGATCAACCTGTCAAATTTTAGCCCATTCCGACACCGTCGCGAAAAATGACGAAATTACCCCTGGCGCTGTTTTTGTTTCCGATCAACCTGTCAAATTTTAGCCCATTCCGACACCGTCGCGAAAAATGACGAAATTACCCCTGGCGCTGTTTTTGTTTCCGATCAACCTGTCAAATTTTAGCCCATTCCGACACCGTCGCGAAAAATGACGAAATTGCCCTCGGTGCGATTTTTGCTTCCGATCAAACAGCCAAATTTCATGCCATTCAACACCGTTGCGAAAAATGACAAAATTGCCCCTGGCGCGATTTTTTTTTCCGATCAACCTTCCAAATTTTAGCCCATTCTGACACAGTCACGAAAAATGAAGAAATTACCCCGACGCGATTTTTGTTTCCGATCAACCTGTCAAATTTTAGCCCATTCCGACTCCGTCGCTAAAAATGACGAAATTACCCCTGGCTCGATTTTTGTGTCCGTTCTACCTGTCGAATTTTAGCCCATTCCAACACCGTCGTGAAAAATTACGAAATTACCCCTGGCACGATTTTTGTTTCCGATCAACCTGCCAAATTTCAGCCCATTCCGACACCGTCGCGAAAAATGACGAAATAACCCCTGGCACGATTTTTGTTTCCGATCAACCTGCCAAATTTCAGCCCATTCCGACACCGTCGCGAAAAATGACGAAATAACCCCTGGCACGATTTTTGTTTCCGATCAACCTGCCAAATTTCAGCCCATTCCGACACCGTCGCGAAAAATGACGAAATAACCCCTGGCACGATTTTTGTTTCCGATCAACCTGCCAAATTTCAGCCCATTCCGACACCGTCGCGAAAAATGACGAAATAACCCCTGGCACGATTTTTGTTTCCGATCAACCTGCAAAATTTTCGCCCATTCCGACACCGTCGCGAAAAATGACGAAATTGCCCCTGACGCGATTTTTGTTTCTGCTAAACCTGTCGAATTTTAGCCCACTCCGACACCGTCGCGCAAAATAACGAAATTGCCTCCGGCGTGATTTTTTCTTCCAGTCAACCAGTCGAATTTCAGCCCATTCTGACACCGTCGCGAAAAATGACGAAATTGCCCCCGGCGCGATTTTTGTGTCCGATCAACCTTTCCAATTTTAGCCCATTCCGACTCCGTCCTGAAAAATGACTAAATTGCCCTTGGGGCGGTTTTTGTTTCCGATCAACATGTCAAATTTTAGCCCATTTCGACACCGTCGCGAAAAATGACGAAATTACCCCTGGCGTGATTTTTGTGTCTTATCTACCTATCGAATTTTAGCCCATTCGAACACCGGTTTGAAAAATGACGAAATTACCCCTGGCACGATTTTTGTTTCCAATCAACCTGTCAAATTTTAGCCCATTCCGACACCGTCGCGAAAAATGCCGAAATTACCCCTGGCACGATTTTTGTTTCTGATCAACCTGTCAAATTTTAGCCCATTCCGACACCGTCGCGAAAAATGCCGAAATTACCCCTGGCACGATTTTTGTTTCTGATCAACCTGTCAAATTTTAGCCCATTCCGACACCGTCGCGAAAAATGCCGAAATTACCCCTGGCACGATTTTTGTTTCTGATCAACCTGTCAAATTTTAGCCCATTCCGACACCGTCGCGAAAAATGCCGAAATTACCCCTGGCACGATTTTTGTTTCCGATCTACCTGTCGAATTTTAGCCCATTCCGACACCGTCGCGAAAAATGACGAAATTGCCCCTGGCGCGATTTTTGTGTCCGATCAACCTTTCGAGTTTTAGCTCATTCCGGCACCGTAGCGAAAAATGACTAAATTGCCCTTGGCACGATTTTTGTTTCCGATCAACCTCTCAAATTTTAGACCATTCCGACAGCGTCGCAAAAATGACGAAATTAACCCTGGCATGATTTTTGTTTCCGATCAACCTGTCAAATTTTAGCCCATTCCGACTCCGTCACGAAAAATGACAAAATTGCCCCTGGGGCGGTTTTTGTTTCCGATCAACCAGCTAAATTTTAGCCCATTCGGACAACGTCGCGAAAAATGATGAAATTGCCCCTGGCGCGATTTTTGTTTCCAATAAACCTGTCGAATTTTAGCCCACTCCGACACTGTCACGTAAAATGACGAAATTGCCCCCGGCGCGATTTTTGTGTCCGATCAGCCTGTCAAATTTTAGCCCATTCCGACTCCGTCGCGAAAAATGACTAA
>NW_019229892.1:0-3305 GCF_002742605.1 Olea europaea var. sylvestris
GAGAAAAATGGGAATCAAACGAGGACTTAATTATTTTATTTCTAAGCCGTATTTATATATTATTCTTAGACGACTTATATATATACACAATCGAATATCAAATGATCAAAAGAGACAATATAATAATGATTAATTTATATCATATTAACATAGAATTCTACTATATTGAATTGGGCAAATTAATCAAGTAATCTCTTTTAGCCCTAGACGCGGGTTCAGTCTACTATCTCATCTTGGCCCATTCTACACTATATATATGTGTGTCCACTTACAACCGAGGTAAGATTTTCTAACTTTAGCCAAATTTCCTCTCCATCTCTTATACTATCATCTACTGTTATACTAATATTTTAGTATCATTATATTATTACTGTTAGCATGTCATGACACAATTTTCACTAATTTCAATACGTATGCCTCGTTATCTACATTATAAACATATTACTTGTTCACATTAGCACTATTGTTACACTGAGCGTTACATGCATATGATTTACTATGATATATGATATATCTTCTACACATTATATTTTAGAGAGGTTTAAACTATCATTATTTATCTTTATTGTCATTATTTTGAAGGACAAATGGTCCTCAAATTTATTTGTGTATGTACAGTGGATATATTATATTGTATTACAGGTTGGTTTAGTCTATATTATAGAAAGAATACTGTTGAAATTTTGACAAATTATATGCGACATTTTTTAAAACAATTTGTAGGCCCTCGCTCATTTAAACCTTGTTTGAGCCCCATTTTTGCCAAGAAAATGCATTTTTGAATAATGTAATGAAAAAACATTTTTTCGGCTGACGATTTATGCTTACAAATATTTTAAGGAAAAATTGCAATAGTGGTCCTTAACCTTTTTATTTGTTGCCGATTTTACCTTAACCTTCATTTTGTGCCAATAAAAGTCCCTAGCCATTCATAAATATGCACCTGAGGTCCCCATTTGGATGGAAACTGTCCAAAACACCATGATTTGACAGGGAAAATTCTTTGAACTATCTGCTAACACGACGATTTTATTGGATATTAATACCTTTTTAGACGGTATTTTTAGACAGTTTTATGGGATGTTATTTTTTAAGTTTCTAGGTCAACTGACGGTGTTTTTAGATGATTTCCGTTCAAATGGACCTCAAGTGCATATTTATGAAAGGTTATGGACCTTTGTTAGCATAAAATGAAGATTAGGGTAAAATCTACAAAAATTAAAAGATTAGAGACCGCTGCCGCAATTTTCCCAATATATAATGAGGATCAAATTCTAACTGTAAAAACTACACGTTGCAATAATCTAGAGTTTATACAATATTATTTGGGTACTTGGCGCAAAACGCCCTACCTTTCAACTTCATTGTGGAAAACGTTCATACCTTTCATTTTTTGACATCTTTGCCCTCAAATCAACCTTTCATTACGATGAAGGTCCTTCCGTCCAGCTCCCGTCACTTCCGCCGTTAATTAAATAGAAAAACCCAATTTCTTTCCAGTCAACAGGGGTAAAATTGTCCTTACCCAATTGAACCCTTTCATTTTCATCATTTTCTTTGAACAGCACGAGACGGTTCCCATTCCATTCCCGTCTGGTTCTTCAAAAATTTCCATTTGTCTTCCATGTAGGGAATTTACTTAAACATGCACAGTGAAATTTAACAAATTTCAATTCCCATTCAGGATTCAACTTTGTATTTAGATAAAAACTGTGATAAGAAATATACCTTTACTTGTAATTTGCAAACTCCTTCGCGTTATTCCTTTCCAGCAGCTTGAATCTACCTCCCACAGCTGTCCAATTGTCCAGCCTCCAATAAAATCCACACAGAGAATAGACTGCAACTGCTAGGGTTTCTCTCTTGTACCAGCAAGAATAATGAATACCTTATGGACCTCAAACCCTAGCTGCGTATATATATAAACCCAAACGGACCCGGCTCGGTCCGGTCCAATATTTAATTAATCCAATTAATTAAACCCGGTCCGTGAATTAATTAATCCAATTAATTAATTCGGAATTATAAATAACAAATTCAATTAATTACTTTATTCAACGATTGTTAAATTAACCAATTGACAATTTGCAATCTTCCAATTCTCTTTTGTGTGCTACCTATTAGGTTCCCGACCACGATGCCTAACGTCGTGAAAATATTTTTTTTTGATCTAATCAAAAATTGATAAATTAATACACCCTTTTAATTTATCGTCAATTCACACTCGCTGTCCCTGATTGACAGCTAGCAATGTGTCAGGGCAATACATGTGACGGGAAATGTCACGTGGTATGACCAAACCAAATTCGTTCGTTTACCGTGAAACTATTATTCCTTCGTCAATATGATCCGATCAATTACGAGATATGGAATTGTGTCAATCTCGATCATTGATCATATCTTTCACTCCACTATTAAGTCAATATAAATCGAAAACTCCTTTTCGACTTATGAGTACACCTTGGCCAAGGATTTCATCATCGACTTAATTGAATGAAACGCAGATCATAGTCTCCTACTATTTAAGAGTGACGAATCCTTTATTGATCAATCACAACTTTCATACGATTCTTGACGTACTCGAACGATGTCGTATTAGCGGCCCCTTTCAGAGCAACATCCAACACCGCCAAAGTATGACTGTCCTCATACAAGGTATCATGACGACCACAAGTCAAATGACCAATTCCACTACCGAACATTAGAGATTAGCCACTGACATTCAGATAGTTATCCATGTGGAATCTCTTAGCAGGTCTCCAATGTTTTGTTCTATAACAAAACATCCATGTGTTCATTTAAGTGTCACCACACTTTAGCTCGTGAAATCAGCTACTTACTTCACAAGTAAGAAATGTCACACGTGATGGTCTAACTGTATTAACGATATCCGTATCTCGTTACTACTTACGACCATGGTTTATTCAAGATCCAATTATATGTAATTTGTATCTCACAATCACAACTCCTTGTGATTAACAGATTACCTAAAAATTGGATTTTCGGATTCTATTATTTAATATTATTTATTACAAAATTAATTTAAATAAATAATAGATCTCGCCAAAATCAAATGCATTAAATATATTAAAAGTGTTTACAACCTAAATCGATTGGATCTAGGGCATAACACTTACAAACTCCCACTTGCACTAAATCCAATCACTCACGTATCTAATACCATATGCATCCACATGACGATCATGTTTCTGTTGTGACAACGGCTTTGTCAGTGGATCTGCAATATTATCATCTGTGGGAACTCACTCTATCGTTACGTCATTCCTTTGTATAATCTCCCTGAT
>NW_019229893.1:0-3304 GCF_002742605.1 Olea europaea var. sylvestris
CAATTTAGTCATTTTTCGCGACGGAGTCGAATGGGCTAAAATTTGACAGGTTGATCGGAAACAAAAATCGTGCCAGGGGCAATATCGTCATTTTTCGCGACTGTGTCGGAATGGGCTCAAATTTGACAGGTTGATCGGAAACAAAAACTGCGCCTGGGGCAATTTCGTCATTTTTCGCGACGGTGTCGGAATGGGGTATAATTTGACAGGTTGATCGGAAACAAAAACTGCGCCAGGGGCAATTTCGTCATTTTTCGTGACGGTGTCGGAATGGGCTCAAATTTGACAGGTTGATCGAAAACAAAAACCGTGCCGGGGGCAATTTCGTCATTTTTCGCGACGGTGTTGAAATGGGCCAAAATTTGACAGGTTGATCGGAAACAAAAATCGCGCCGGGGGCAATTTCGTCATTTTTCGCGACGGTATCGGAATGGGCTAAAATTTGACGGTTGATCGGAAACAAAATTCGCGCCAGGGGTAATTTCGTCATTTTTCACGACGGTGTCGGAATGGGCTATAATTTGACAGGTTGATCGGAAACAAAAACCGTGCCAGGGGCAATTTTGTCATTTTTCGCGACTGTGTCGGAATGGGCTAAAATTCTGCAGGTTGATGGGAAACGAAAATTGCGCCGGGGGAAATTTCTTCATTTTTCGCGACGGCGTCGGAATGGGCAGAAATTTGATAGGCTGATCGGAAACAAAAACCTCTCCAGGGGCAATTTCGTCATTTTTCGCGACGGTGTCTGAATGGGCTAAAATTTGACAAGTTGATCGGAAAAAAAAATCGCGCTAGGTTCAATTTCGTCATTTTTCGCGACGGTGTTGGAATGGGCTAAAATTCTGCAGGTTGATGGGAAACAAAAATTGCGCTGGGGAAAATTTCTTCATTTTCGCGACGGTGTCGTAATGGGCTCAAATTTGACAGGTTGATCGAAAACAAAAACCGTACTGGGGGCAATTTCGTCATTTTTCGCGACGGTGTCGAAATGGGCTAAAATTTGACAGGTTGATCGGAAACAAAAATCACGCCGTGGGCAATTTCGTCATTTTTCGCGACGGTATCGGAATGGGCTAAAATTTGACGGTTGATCGGAAACAAAAATCGCGCTGGGAGCAATTTCGTCATTTTTCGCGATGGTATCGAAATGGGCTAAAATTTGACGGTTGATCGGAAACAAAAATCGCGCCGGGGGCAATTTCGTCATTTTTCGCGACGGTATCGAAATGGGCTATAATTTGACATTTCGATCAGAAACAAAAACCGCCCAAGGGGCAATTTAGTCATTTTTCGCGACGTAGTCGAATGGGTTAAAATTTGACATGTTGATCGGGAACAAAAATCGTGCCAGGGGTAATTTCGTCATTTTTCGCGACGGTGTCGGAATGGGCTAAAATTTGACAGGTTGATCGCAAACAAAAACTGCGCCAGGGGCAATTTCGTCATTTTTCTCGACGGTGTCGGAATGGGCTAAAATTTGACAGGTTGATCGGAATCAAAAACCGCGCCAGGAGCAATTTCGTCATTTTTCACGACAGTTTCGGAATGGGCTAAAATTTTGCAGGTTGATGGGAAACGAAAATTGCGCCGGGGGAAATTTCTTCATTTTTCGCGACGGTGTCGGAATGGGCAGAAATTTGATAGGTTGATCGGAAACAAAAATCGCTCCAGTGGCAATTTCGTCATTTTTCGCGACGCTATCGGAATGGGCTAAAATTCTGCAGGTTGATGGGAAAAATTGCGCCGAGGGAAATTTCTTCATTTTTCGCGATGGTGTCGGAATGGGCTAAAATTTGACAGGTTGATCGGAAACAAAAACCGCGCCAGGGGCAATTTCGTCATTTTTCGCGATGGTGTCGGAATGTGTTGAAATTTTAGGGGTTGACTGGAAACAAAAATCGCGACGGGGGCAATTTCATCATTTTTCGCGACGGTGTCGGAATGGGCTAAAATTCTGCAGGTTGATAGGAAACAAAAATTGCGCCGGGGGAAATTTCTTCATTTTCGCGACGGTGTCGAAATGGGCTAAAATTTGACAGGGTGATCGGAAACAAAAACCGCCCCAGGGCAATTTAGTCATTTTTTGCGACGGAGTCGAATGGGCTAAAATTTGACGGGTTGATCGGAAACAAAAATCGTGCCAGGGGCAATTTCGTCATTTTTCACGACGGTGTCGGAATGGGCTCAAATTTGACAGGTTGATCGGAAACAAAAACTGCGCCAGGGGCAATTTGTCATTTTTCGCGACGGTGTCGGAATGGGCTCAAATTTGACGGGTTGATCGGAAACAAAAGCTGCGTCAAGGGCAATTTCATCATTTTCCCCGACGGTGACGGAATGGGCTCAAATTTGACAGGTTGATCGGAAACAAAAATCGTGCCAGGGGCAATTTCGTCATTTTTCGCGACGGTGTCGGAATGGGCTCAAATTTGACGGGTTGATCGGAAACAAAAGCTGCGCCAAGGGCAATTTCATCATTTTCCCCGACGGTGACGGAATGGGCTCAAATTTGACAGGTTGATCGGAAACAAAAATCGTGCCAGGGGCAATTTCGTCATTTTTCGCGACGGTGTCGGAATGGGCTCAAATTTGACGGGTTGATCGGAAACAAAAGCTGCGCCAAGGGCAATTTCATCATTTTCCCCGACGGTGACGGAATGGGCTCAAATTTGACAGGTTGATCGGAAACAAAAATCGTGCCAGGGGCAATTTCGTCATTTTTCGCGACGGTGTCGGAATGGGCTAAAATTTGACGGGTTGATCGGAAACAAAAACCGCGCCAGGGGCAATTTCGTCATTTTTCGGGACGGTGTCGGAATGGGCTAAAATTCTGCAGGTTGATGGGAAACGAAAATTGCGCCGGGGGAAATTTCTTCATTTTCGCGACGGTGTCGAAATGGGCTAAAATTTGAGAGGTTGATCGGAAACAAAAATCGCCCCAGGGCAATTTAGTCATTTTTTGCGACGGAGTCGAATGGGCTAAAATTTGAAGGGTTGATCGGAAACAAAAATCCTGCCAGGGGCAATTTCGTCATTTTTCACGACGGTGTCGGAATGGGCTCAAATTTGACAGGTTGATCGGAAACAAAAACTGCGCCAGGGGCAATTTGTCATTTTTCGCGACGGTGTCGGAATGGGCTCAAATTTGACGGGTTGATCGGAAACAAAAACTGCGTCAAGGGCAATTTCATCATTTTCCCCGACGGTGACGGAATGGGCTCAAATTTGACAGGTTGATCGGAAACAAAAATCGAGCCAAGGGCAATTTCGTCATTTTTCGCGACGGTGTCGGAATGGGCTAAAA
>NW_019229894.1:0-3304 GCF_002742605.1 Olea europaea var. sylvestris
TTAGCCCATTCCGACACCGTCGCGAAAAATGACTAAATTGCCCCTGGCGCGATTTTTGTTTCCGATCAACCTGTCAAATTTTAACCCACTCCGATATAGTCGCTAAAAATAACGAAATTGCCCCCAGCGCGATTTTTGTTTCCGATCAACCTGTCAAATTTCAGCCCATTCCGACACCGTCGCGAAAAATGAAGAAATTGCCATCGGCGCGATTTTTTTTTCCGATCAACCTGTCAAATTTGAGCCCATTCCGACACCGTCGCGAAAAATGACGAAATTGCCTCCGACGCGGTTTTTGTTTCCGATCTACCTGTTGAATTTGAGCCCATTCCAACACCGTCGCGAAAATGACGAAATTGCCGCTGGCGCGGTTTATGTTTTCGATCAACCTGTCAAATTTTAGCCCATTCCGACACAGTCGCGAAAAATAATAAATTGCCCTCGGCGCGATTTTTGTTTCCGATCAACCTGTCAAACTTGAGCCCATTCCAACACAGTCGCGAAAAATAACGAAATTGCCCAGGCGCGATTTTTGTTTCCGATCAACCTGTCAAATTTGAGCCCATTACGACACAGTCGCGAAAAATGACGAAATTGCCTCCGACGCGGTTTTTGTTTCCGATCAACCTGTCAAATTTTAGCCCACTCCGACACAGTCGCGAAAAATAACGAAATTGTCCACGACGCGATTTTTTTTCCCATCAACCTGTCAAATTTGAGTCCATTCCGCCACCGTCGCGAAAAAAGACTAAATTGCATTCGGCAGGGTTCTTGTTTCCGATCAACTTGTCAAATTTTAGCCCATTCCGTCACCGTCGCGTAAAATTACGAAATTACCCCCGACGTGATTTTTGTTTCCTATCAACCTGCCAAATTTTAGCCCATTTCGACACCGACGCGAAAAATGACGAAATTGCCCCCGGCACGATTTTTGTTTCCGATCTACCTGTCAAATTTTAGCCCATTCCGATACCGTCCCGAAAAATGACGATATTGCCCTCGACGCGGTTTTTGTTTCCGATCAACCTGTCAAATTTTAGCCCATTCCGACACCGTCGCGAAAAATGACGAAATTGCCCCTAGCGCGGTTTTTGTTTCCGATCAACCTGTCCAATTTTAGCACATTCCGACACCATTGCGTAATATGACGAAATTGCCCCTGGCGCAATTTTTGTTTCCCATCAACCTGCCAAATTTTAGCCCATTCCGACACCGTCGCGAAAAATGAGGAAATTGCCCCCGGCCCAATTTTTGTTTCCGATCAACCGGTCAAATTTTAACCCACTCCGACACAGTCGCGAAAAATAACGAAATTGTCCTCGGCGAGATTTTTTTTTCCTATCAACCTGTCAAATTTGAGCCCATTCCGCCACCGTCGCGACAAATGACTAAATTGCCTCCGGCCCGATTTTTGTTTCCGAACAACCTGTCAAATTTTAGCTCATTCCGACACCGTCGCGAAAAATGAGGAAATTGCCCCCGGCCCAATTTTTGTTTCCGATCAACCTGTCAAATTTTAGCCCATTTCGACACCGTCGCGAAAAATGACGAAATTGCCCCCGGCTACCTGTCAAATTTTAGCCCATTCCGGCACTGTCCCAAAAACGACGATATTGCCCTCGGCGCGGTTTTTGTTTCCGATCAACCTGTCAAATTTTAGACCATTCCGACAGCTTCGCTAAAAATGACTAAATTGTCTCCGGCGCGATTTTTGTTTCCGATCAACATGTCAAAATTTAGCCCATTCCGACACCGTCGCGAAAAATGACGAAATTACCCCTGGCGTGGTTTATGTTTTCGACAAACCTGTCAAATTTTCGCCCATTCCGACACTATCGCGAAAAATGACGAAATTTCCCTCGGCGCGATTTTTGTTTCCAATCAACCTGTCAAATTTGAGCGCATTCCGACACCGTCGCGTAAAATGACGAAATTGCCCCCGGCGCGATATTTGTTTCCGATCAACCGGTCAAATTTGAGCCCATTCCGACACAGTCGCAAAAAATGACGAAATTGCCTCGGGCGCAGTTTTTGTTTCCGATCAACCTGCCAAATTTGAGCCCATTCCGACACCGTCGCGTAAAATGACGAAATTGCCCCCGGCGCGATATTTGTTTCCGATCAACCTGTCAAATTTTAGCCCATTCCGACACCGTCGTGAAAAATGACGAAATCGCCCTCGGCGCGATTTTTGTTTCCGATAAACCAGTCAAATTTTAGCCTATTTCAACGCCGTCATGTAAAATGACGAAATTGCCTCTTGCGCGATTTTTGTTTCCGATCAACCTGTCAAATTTTTTGCCCATTCCGACTCCGTTACGTAAAATGACGAAATTGCCCCCGGCGCAATTTTTGTTTCCCATCAACCTGCCAAATTTTATCCCATTCTGACACCTTCGCGAAAAATGACGAAATTGCCTCTGGCGCGGTTCATGTTTCCGATCAACCTGGCAAATTTTAGGCCATTCCGACTCCGCTGCGTAAAATGACGAAATTGCCCCCGGCGCAATTTTTGTTTCCCATCAACCTGCCAAATTTTAGCCCATTCCGACACCGTCGCGAAAAATCACGAAATTGCCCTTGGCGCGATTTTCGTTTCCGATCAACCTGTCAAATTTTAGCCCCCTCCGACACAGTCGCGAAAAATAACGAAATTGCCCCCGGCGAGATTTTTTTTTCCAATCAACCTATCAAATTTAAGCCCATTCCGCCACCGTCGCGAAAAATGACTAAATTGCCTCTGGAGCGATTTTTGTTTCCGATCAACCTGTCAAATTTTAGCCCATTCCGACACCGTCGTGAAAAATGACGAAATCGCCCCCGGCGCGATTTTTGTTCCCGATAAACCGGTCAAATTTTAGACCATTTCGACACCGTCGCGAAAAATGATGAAATTGCCCCAGGTGCGATTTTTGTTTCCGATCAACCAGTCAAGTTTGAGCCCATTCCAACACCGTCGCGAAAAATTACGAAATTGACCGTGGCGCGGTTTTTGTTTCCGATCAACCTGTCAAATTTTAGCCCATTCCGACACCGTCGCGAAAAATGACTAAATTGCCCCTGGCGCGATTTTTGTTTCCAATCAACCTGTCAAATTTTAGCCCACTCCGATATAGTCGCTAAAAATAACGAAATTGCCCCCGGCGCTATTTTTGTTTCCGATCAACCTGTCAAATTTCAGCCCATTCCGACACCGTCGCGAAAAATGACGAAATTGCCATCGGTGCGATTTTTGTTTCCGATCAACCTGTCAAATTTGAGCCCATTCCGACACCGTCGCGAAAAATGACGAAATTGCCTCCGA
>NW_019229895.1:0-3304 GCF_002742605.1 Olea europaea var. sylvestris
AAGTCTAAGGAAAGAAGTATCTCATCTTTTACTAATCTTTTCATTCTATCCTTAGAAATATGACCCAATCGCTTATACCACAATATAGAGGATGATTCACGAATTAAAGCCCTTTTCTTTGATACATTTGTAACACACGAGACATCACCAAAAGAAGCTAAAAATAATTTATATAAACCATCACATAAAATGCCATTTCCAATCAAACGAAAATCATTAAATAACTTAATCATTCCATTACCAAAATTAAATGTAAAACCACAAGCATCAAGTTTTGGTATAGAAATTAAATTCCGTCTCATCTTCCGTACATAAACTGTATTTTCCAAAACAAGATAAAAATCAGACTCTAAAGTTAACTTTACTACTCCTATGAATTCAACCTTTACTTGAAATCCATTTGCAACGCTCAAGCTTACTTCATTCTCCCTTGGCCTCCGTTTGCTTATGAACCCCTGCAAGGAATTCGCAATATAAATACTAGCTCTCGAGTCTAACCACCAAGAATTTAAAGGTACATCTACTAAAGAAGACTCAAAACAAACTAAGGCCAAGGGAATACCTGAAGAACTCTTCTTCTTTTCCAACCAAGTCTTGAACTTAAAACAGTCTTTCTGCTAGTGACCTTTCTTTTTACAGAACTTGCATTGATCATTTTTCTTTATAACTGCTTTGGGATCACTAAAATTTTTATTCTGCTGACTTCGATGGGACTTATTACCCTTACGAAAAACTTAGGTTTATGATTATGAGAAGGCCCCTTATTCTGTGATGGCTGAAAAGCTAATTGCACAGTTTCAACAGTTTCACGGCGCATCCTATACTCTTCTTGGGCACACATTGCTATGAGGTCATTCAAATTCCATTTATCCCGCTGAGCATTGTAAGCAACCTTAAGGTGATTAAACTTGCTAGGAAGGCTATTTAAAACATGATAGACTAGGAAAGGCTCCGCAATGGGAATGTCAAGAGCCTTTAGTTTAGATGATATATTTATCATTTTCATGACATGCTCCCTAACACCACTTGTACCATCATATTTCATGCTCATAAATTTATCCATCAGATCCCCAGTTTCGGCTTTATCAGACTCAACAAAATTTTCTCCTATGGCGTCCATAAAACTTTTGGCATTTTCATTATCAGGGATGGCACCTAGAATGGAATTAGATATCGATCGCTTAATGATTTTCAAACAGAGTTTGTTAGCCCTTTCCCACTTTTCATGCTCGGCTACATACTCAACGGTACTCTGATCTGTGGGTTTTTCAAGCTTTTTCTCCATTGCAAAATCCAAGCACAAAAGACCAAGTACTATTTCTACGTCTCGTTTCCATCTCACATAGTTATTCCCAATCAATATTTCAATAGCAGACAATTGATTCGAAAGAGATGAGGCATTATAAACTGTGGAAACATAAAATATCACACTCTTAATATCATCCAAACTTAATGCATGCAATCAAATGGATGATGAAATATCCAACTAATTAATATGGGCTATTAATTAGATAATCCGTAATTTAAATCGAAACATATGAATTTTATTACGGTAAGAGCCTAGGTGCATCATCATAAAGTCACCTTTGGGTCGACAATACAACATGCTATAAGGTACTCTTAAAACATATCATGTAGCCAGTTAATAAAATTACACTGATTTTCGAAACACCAACACCTTTGGGCAGAAGGAAATTTCTAAACCAAAATAAGCTCGTTAACTTTCTCATGCCATTTTCCAAAAATATTACATATAATAACACTTTTGGGCAAGATATTATATGCAATAAATTAAAAGTTGTTGGGCAAAAATATATGTATTTTTATTGTAGAGAAAATCGAATAAATAATAATGAGTGTGTCACTTTGGCAGCTACCGCCCATTTTTATTTCAAAATATTTCTCTTAGTGGGAAAACAAGAATCGTCGCAAGGCCCATAGAAAAATTCAATCACAAAATAATAATCATGGTACAATTATAATCATTAATCGATGAATGGCAAAATTCAAATGTGATTGAGAACTAAAATTGACAACAAAATTTTAATATATAAAAGGCGAAATTTAAACGAACAAATAATAACAACAATAATTATACATTTAACGAAAATATAAAAGTTGTCAATTATTATTATTATTATTATTTTAAACTGGTCAATTTTAAATAAAGTTTTAATTTGGATGAAAATTGAAATTTTAGAGTCAAAACTTTAAAAATCCAATTTGAAACCCTTAAATTTCAATTCAAAACAATTTTTTTGAAATTTGCAATCTGACCCTTAGATTTAAAATTGCGTGACAGGTCCTTATTTAAGTAATTACAATATGACCCCCAATTGTTAATTGTAAACAAGGGCTTGAAAATTAGTTATTTACAACAGGAGCCCCCATCTCCCTCTACTGCTCGTTAACACAGAAAACGCCAAATCAATTTTTTTTTTGTTTTATTTCACCTGCGGTGCCAGATACCATCAGCGTCGTACCTGCCGGCACTGCTGGGATAACCTAAACTCTCTACAGGCTCAAGCAATTGATAATTCAACCATCCAAATTCCCAAAAACTTGAAAACCCCTGCTACTATCTTTTGGATACTTTCTAATAATGAAAATTTATGTCATCCTGCTGGGAAATATTAAGATCATCAATAATTGAAGTGTCTCCCCCTCCGTATTTGTAAAATTCTTTCAATCAATATACTAGAATAGGGGGGAATGCAAAACCCTCCATTTAACTTAGGCAGGAGGGATAAAAAACCCCTCCTGAAACGCAGCAGCAGAAGGGTTTTGGCTTTTGCAGGTTTGGGGTTTTGGTTTTCCTTTTGATTGCTGAATTATACAAATATGCATACACGAAAATATATGTGAACAGAAAAGTGAAAAAAAAATCATGAAAGATTTCGATCTTAACATACCGCTCTGATACCAATTGCTGATCTTTAGTTTTAATCATGTTAAGAATCGATAATCACAATCCAATAAATTTAATAGAAATGAATTCATACTTACGGAAGCCATTATTGATATGAATTATAATTGTAATAGTAGTCAAGATCTTCCCCTCCTTACTTCTCACAAAGTAATAGCTATCAATGGGGCAAGCTAATGAAAACATATCTGGAGAGGAGAGGGGACCTAGCCTTTATATAGGAAATAATTGAGCCGTCCCATTACGACTAGAATTCTAATTACGGTTTATTTCCGGCCCACATATTTTAAACTATCACATAAAATTAATTACAACACGTAAGTTGTAAAAGGCACAATTGATCACTTAGTAAATTTGGCCCAAACACAAATATCATTA
>NW_019229896.1:0-3304 GCF_002742605.1 Olea europaea var. sylvestris
AAATCCCTCAGACGTCACGATGAAGTAGTGAGTTCAATCCAAAACGGTCGCTACATTTCCAAAGAGTACATATGGGCCCAAAATGAACACCGTGTGCAAAAGTTACGCTCAATTCTTCGTACGCCGACTATCCAAGCCTTCGAAACATAAAACTGCTCACTCTTTCCAAAAAATGGCCAAAATCCCTCATACGTCACGACGAAGTTGTGAGTTCAATCCAAAAGGGTCGCTACATTTCCAAAAAGTACGTATGGGCCCAAAACGGACACCGTGTGCAAAAGGTATGCTCAATTCTTCGTACGCTGACTATCCAAGCCCTCCAAGTATAAAAGTTCTAATTCTTTCAAAAAATGGCCGAAATCCGTCATACATCATGACGAAGTGGTGAGATCAATCCAAAAGGGTCGCTAACCTTGCAAAAAGTACTTATGGGCCCGAAACGGACACCGTGTGCAAAAGTTACGCTCAATTCTTCGTACGCCGACTATCCAAGCCTTCCAAACATAAAACTGCTCAATCTTTCCAAAAATGGCCAAAATCCTCATACGTCATGACGAAGTAGTGAGTTCAATCCAAAAGGGTCGCTACATTTCCAAAAAGTACTTATGGGCACGAAACGGACACCTCTTGCAAAAGTTACGCTCAATTCCTTGTACGCCGACTATCCGAGCGTTCCAAATATAGAAGTGCTCGTTCTTTCAAAAAATGGCCGAAATCCCTCATATGTCACGACGAAGTTGTGAGTTCAATCCAAAAGGGTCCCTACATTTCCAAAAAGTACTTATGGGGCCAAAACGGACACCGTGTGCAAAAGTTACGCTCAATTCTTCGTACGCTGACTATCCAGGCCCTCCAAGTATAAAAGTGCTAATTCTTTCAAAAAATGGCCGAAATCCATCATACGTCACGACGAAGTGGTGAGTTCAATCCGAAAAGGTTGCTACATTTCCAAAAAGTACTTATGGGCCCAAAACGGACACCGTGTGTAAAAGTTACGCCCAATTCTTCGTACGCCGACTATCCAAGCCTTCCAAACATAAAACTTCTCAATCTTTTCAAAAATGACCAAAATCCCTCATACGTCACGACGAAGTAGTGAGTTGAATCCAAAAGGGTCGCTACATTTTCAAAAAGTACTTATGGGCCCTAAACGGACACCTCTTGCAAAAGTTACGCTCAATTCTTCGTACGCCGACTGTCGGAGCGTTCCAAATATAGAAGTGCTCGTTCTTACGAAAAATTACAGAAATCCCTCATATGTCACGACGAAGTTATGAGTTCAATAAAAAAGGGTCGCTACATTTCCAAAAAGTACTTATGGGGCCAAAACGGACACCGTGTGCAAAAGTTACGCTAAATTCTTCGTACGCTGACTATCCAGGCCCACCAAGTATAAAAGTGCTAATTCTTTCAAAAAATGGCCGAAATCCATCATACGTCACGACGAAGTGGTGAGTTCAATCGAAAAGGGTTGCTATATTTCCAAAAAGTACTTATGGGCCCAGAACGGGCACCGTGTGCAAAAGTTACGCCCAATTCTTTGTACGCCGACTATCCAAGCCTTCGAAACATAAAACTGCTCACTCTTTCCAAAAAATGGCCAAAATCCCTCATACGTCACGACGAAGTTGTGAGTTCAATCCAAAAGGGTCGCTACATTTCCAAAAAGTACTTATAGGCCCAAAATGCACACCGTGTGCAAAAGTTATGCTCAATTCTTCGTACGCTGACTATCCAAGCCCTCCAAGTATAAAAGTTCTAATTCTTTGAAAAAATGGCCGAAATCCGTCATACATCACGACGAAGTGGTGAGATCAATCCAAAAGGGTCGCTAACCTTGCAAAAAGTACTTATGGGCCCGAAACGGACACCGTGTGCAAAAGTTATGCTCAATTCTTCGTACGCCGACTATCCAAGCCTTCCATACATAAAACTGCTCAATCTTTCCAAAAATGGCCAAAATCCCTCATACGTCACGACGAATTAGTGAGTTCAATCCAAAAGGGTCGCTACATTTCCAAAAAGTACTTATGGGCACGAAACGGACACCTCTTGCAAAAGTTACACTCAATTCCTTGTACACCGACTATCCGAGCGTTCCAAATATAGAAGTGCTCGTTCTTTCAAAAAATGGCCGAAATCCCTCATATGTCACGACGAAGTTGTGAGTTCAATCCAAAAGGGTCGCTACATTTCCAAAAAGTACTTATGGGCCCTAAACGGACACCTCTTGCAAAAGTTACGCTCAATTCTTCGTACGCTGACTATCCAGGCCCTCCAAGTATAAAAGTGCTAATTCTTTCAAAAAATGGCCGAAATCCCTCATATGTCACGACGAAGTTGTGAGTTCAATCCAAAAGGGTCGCTACATTTCCAAAAAGTACTTATGGGCCCAAAACGGACACCGTGTGTAAAAGTTACGCCCAATTCTTCGTACGCCGACTATCCAAGCCTTCCGAACATAAAACTTCTCAATCTTTTCAAAAATGGCCAAAATCCCTCACACGTCAAGACGAAGTAGTGAGTTGAATCCAAAAGGGTCGCTACATTTTCAAAAAGTACTTATGGGCCCTAAACGGACACCTCTTGTAAAAGTTACGCTCAATTCTTCGTACGCCGACTGTCGGAGCGTTCCAAATATAGAAGTGCTCGTTCTTACGAAAAATGACCGAAATCCCTCATATGTCACGACGAAGTTGTGAGTTCAATCAAAAAGGGTCGCTACATTTCCAAAAAGTACTTATGGGGCCAAAACGGACACCGTGTGCAAAAGTTACGCTCAATTCTTCGTACGCCGACTCTCCGAGCGTTCCAAATATAGAAGTGCTCGTTCTTACGAAAAATGACCGAAATCCCTCATATGTCACGACGAAGTTGTGAGTTCAATCAAAAAGGGTCGCTACATTTCCAAAAAGTACTTATGGGGCCAAAACGGACACCGTGTGCAAAAGTTACGCTCAATTCTTCGTACGCCGACTCTCCGAGCGTTCCAAATATAGAAGTGCTCGTTCTTACGAAAAATGACCGAAATCCCTCATATGTCACGACGAAGTTGTGAGTTCAATCAAAAAGGGTCGCTACATTTCCAAAAAGTACTTATGGGCCCTAAACGGACACCTCTTGCAAAAGTTACGCTCAATTCTTCGTACGCCGACTATCCGAGCGTTCCAAATATAGAAGTGCTCGTTCTTTCAAAAATGGCCAAAATCCCTCAGACGTCACGATGAAGTAGTGAGTTCAATCCAAAACGGTCGCTACATTTCCAAAGAGTACATATGGGCCTAAAACGGACACCGTGTGCAAA
>NW_019229897.1:0-3304 GCF_002742605.1 Olea europaea var. sylvestris
TTTTAGACGATTCCAAAACCGTCGCGAAAAATGACGAAATCGACCCCGGCGCGATTTTTTTTCTGAAGAATCGGTCAAATTTGAGCCCATTTCGACACCGTCACGAAAAATGACGAAATCGCCCCCGGCGAGATTTTTGTTTCCCATCAATCAGTCAAATTTTAGCCGATTCCGACACCGTCGCGAAAAATGACGAAATTGCTCCCGGCGCGATTTTTGTTTCCCATCAATCTGTCAAATTTTAGCCGATTCCGACACCGTCGCGAAAATTGACGAAATTGCTCCCGGCGCGATTTTTGTTTCCCATCAATCTGTCAAATTTTAGCCGATTCCGACACCGTCGCGAAAATTGACGAAATTGCTCCCGGCGCGATTTTTGTTTCCCATCAATCTGTCAAATTTTAGCCGATTCCGACACCGTCGCGAAAATTGACGAAATTGCTCCCGGCGCGATTTTTGTTTCCCATCAATCTGTCAAATTTTAGCCGATTCCGACACCGTCGCGAAAATTGACGAAATTGCTCCCGGCGCGATTTTTGTTTCCCATCAATCTGTCAAATTTTAGCCGATTCCGACACCGTCGCGAAAATTGACGAAATTGCTCCCGGCGCGATTTTTGTTTCCCATCAATCTGTCAAATTTTAGCCGATTCCGACACCGTCGCGAAAATTGACGAAATTGCTCCCGGCGCGATTTTTGTTTCCCATCAATCTGTCAAATTTTAGACGATTCCAAAACAGTCGCGAAAAATGACGAAATCGACCCCGGCGCGATTTTTTTTCCGAAGAATCGGTCAAATTTGAGCCCATTTCGACACCGTCGCGAAAAATGACGAAATCGCCCCCGGCGCGATTTTTGTTTCCCATGATATCAGTCAAATTTTAGTCGATTCTGACTCCGTCGCGAAAAATGACGAAATTGCTCCCAGCGCGATTTTTGTTTCCCATCAATCAGTCAAGTTTTAGCCGATTCCGACACCGTCGCGAAAATTGACGAAATTGCTCCCGGCGCGATTTTTGTTTCCCATCAATCTGTCAAATTTTAGACGATTCCAAAACCGTCGCGAAAAATGACGAACTCGACCCCGGCGCGATTTTTTTCCGAAGAATCGGTCAAATTTGAGCCCATTTCGACACCGTCGGGAAAAATGACGAATTCGCCCCCGGCGCAATTTTTTTCCCATCAATCAGTCAAATTTTAGCGAATTCCGACACCGTCGCGAAAAATGACGAAATTGCTCCCGGCGCGATTTATGTTTCCCATCAATCACCCAAATTTTAGACGATTCTAAAACCGTGGCGAAAAATGACGAAATCGACCTCTGCGAGATTGTTTTCCGATCAATCGGTCAAATTTGAGCCCATTTCGACACCGTCGTGAAAAATGACGAAATCGCCCCCGGAGCGATTTTTTTCCCATCAATCAGTCAAATTTTAGTCGATTCCGACACCGTTGCGAAAATTGACGAAATTGCTCCCGGCGCTATTTTCTTTTCCCATCAATCTGTCAAATTTTAGACGATTCCAAAACCGTCGCGAAAAATGACGAAATCGACCCCGGCGCGATTTTTTTTCCGAAGAATCGGTCAAATTTGAGCCCATTTCGACACCGTCGCAAAAAATGACGAAATCGCCCCCGGCGCGATTTTTGTTTCCCATCAATCAGTCAAATTTTAGCCGATTCCGACACCGTCGCGAAAATTGACGAAATTGCACCCGGCGCGATTTTTGTTTCCCATCAATCAGTAAAGTTTTAGCTGATTCCGACACCGTCGCGAAAATTGACGAAATTGCTCCCGGCGCGATTTTTGTTTCCCATAAATCTGTCAAATTTTAGACGATTCCAAAACCGTCGCGAAAATGACGAAATCGACCCCGGCGCGATTTTTTTCGGAAGAATCGGTCAAATTTGAGTCCATTTCGACACCGTCGCGAAAAATGACGAAATCGCCCCCGGCGCGATTTTTGTTTCCCATCAATCAGTCATATTTTAGAAGATTCCAACACCGTCGCGAAAAATGACGAAATTGCCTCCGGCGCGATTTTTGTTTCCGATCAATCGGTCAAATTTGAGCCTATTTCGACACCGTCGCGAAAAATGACGAAATTGCCTCCGGCGCGATTTTTGTTTCCGATCAATCGGTCAAATTTGAGCCTATTTCGACACCGTCGCGAAAAATGACGAAATTGCCTCCGGCGCGATTTTTGTTTCCGATCAATCGGTCAAATTTGAGCCTATTTCGACACCGTCGCGAAAAATGACGAAATTGCCTCCGGCGCGATTTTTGTTTCCGATCAATCGGTCAAATTTGAGCCTATTTCGACACCGTCGCGAAAAATGACGAAATTGCCTCCGGCGCGATTTTTGTTTCCGATCAATCGGTCAAATTTGAGCCTATTTCGACACCGTCGCGAAAAATGACGAAATTGCCCCCGGCGCGATTTTTGTTTCCCATCAATCAGTCAAATTTTAGACAATTCCAACACCGTCGCGAAAAATGAGTAAATTGCCCCCGGCTCGAATATTTTTCCGATCAAT
The DNA here is from genome assembly GCF_002742605.1 of Olea europaea var. sylvestris. NCBI lineage: Eukaryota > Viridiplantae > Streptophyta > Magnoliopsida > Lamiales > Oleaceae > Olea > Olea europaea. The sequence continues at coordinate 2,539 of NW_019229897.1, forward strand.
CGGTCAAATTTGATCCCATTTCGACATCGTCGCAAAAAATGACGAAATCGCCCCCCGGCGCGATTTTTGTTTCCCATAAATCAGTCAAATTTTAGCCGATTCCGACACCGTCGCGAAAAATGACGAAATTGCCCCCGGCGCGATTTTTGTTTCCCATCAATCAGTCAAATTTTAGACGATTCCAAAACCGTCATGAAAAATTACGAAATGGACCCCGGCGCGATTTTCGTTTCCCATCAATCGGTCAAATTTGAGCCCATTTCGACATCGTCGCGAAAAATGACGAAATTGCCACCGGCGAAATTTTTGTTTCCCATCAATCGGTCAAATTCTAGCCGATTCCAACACCGTCGCGAAAAATGACGAAATTACCCCCGGCGCGATTTTTTTTCCGATTAATCTGTCAAATTTTAGCCGATTCTGACACCGTCTCGAAAAATTCCGAAATTGCCCCGTTGCGATTTTTATTTCCGATCAATCTGTCAAATTTTGGTTCATTCCAACACCGTTGCGAAAAATGACGAAATTGTACCCGACGCGATTTTTGTTTCCCATTAATCGTTCAAATTTGAGCCCATTTCGACACCGTTGCGAAAAATGACGAAATTTCCCAAGGCGCAATTTTTGTTTCCCATCAATCGGTCAAATTTTAGACGATTCCGACACCGTCACGAAAAATGACAAAATTGCCCCTGCGCGATCTTTGTTTCCCATCAATCAATCAAATTTTAGCCGATTTCGACACTGTCGCGAAAAATGACGAAAT
>NW_019229898.1:0-3304 GCF_002742605.1 Olea europaea var. sylvestris
AGTTACGCTCAATTCCTCGTACGCCGACTCTCCAAGCTTTACAAATATGGAAGCGCTCATTCTTTAGAAAAAAGGCCGAAATCCCTAATACGTCACGACGAAGTCTTGAGCTCAATCCAAAACAATCGCTACATTTCCAAAAAGTACTTATGGGCCCAAAACGGACACCGTGTGCAAAAGTCACGCTCAATTCTTCGTACGCCGACTATCCAAGCGTTCCAAATATGCAAGTGCTAATTCTTTTAAAAAATGGTGAAAATCCCTCATACGTCACATTGAATTGTGAGTTAAGTCCAAAATGGTCGCTACATTTCCAAAAAGTATTTATGGGCCAAAGACGAACACCGTGCGTAAAAGTTACGCTCAATTCTTCGCACGCCGACTATCCAAGCGTTCCAAATATGCAAGTGCTTATTCTTTCAAAAAATGGCTAAAATCCCTCACACATCATGAGGAAGTTGTGAGTTCAATCCAAAACGATCGCTACATTTCCAAAAAGTACTTATGGGCCCGAAACTGACACCGTGTACAAAAGTCACGCTCAATTCTTTGTACGCCGAGTATCCAAGCGTTCCAAATATGCAAGTGCTCATTCTCTCAAAAAATGGCAGAAATCCCTCATACGTCACGACGAATTATGAGTTCAATCCAAAACGGTCGCTACATTTCCAAAAAGAACTTATGGGCACAAAACGGACACCGTGCACAAAAGTCACGCTCAATTCTTCGTACGCAGACTATCACAGCGTTCCAAATATGCAAGTGCTCATTCTTCCAAAAAATGGCTAAAATCCCTCATACGTCACGACGAAGTTGTGAGTTCAATCCAAAACGGTCGCTACATTTCCAAAAAGTACTTATGGGCCCTAAACGGACACCGTTTGTAAAAGTCAAGCTCAATTCCTCGTACGCCGACTCTCCAAGCGTTACAAATATGGAAGCGCTCATTATTTAGAAAAAAGGCCGAAATCCCTCACACGTCACGACGAAGCCTTGAGCTCAATCCAAAATGATCGCTACATTTCCAAAAAGTACTTATGGGCTCGAAACGGACACCATGTGTAAAAGTCACGCTCAATTCCTCGTACGCCGACTCTCCAAGCATTACAAATATGGAAGCGCTCATTCCTTAGAAAAAGGCCCAAATCACTCATACGTCACGACGAAGTCTTGAGTTCAATCCAAAATGATCAATACATTTCCAAAAAGTGCTTATGGGCCCGAAACGGACACCGTGTGCAAAAGTCACGCTCAATTCGTCGTACGCCGACTATCCAAGCGTTCCAAATATGGAAGTGCTCATTCTTTCAAAAAATGGCAAAAATCCCTCATACGTCACGACGAATTATGAGTTCAATCCAAAACGGTCGCTACATTTCCAAAAAGTACTTATGGGCCCAAAACGGATACCATGCGCAAAAGTCACGCTCAAGTCTTCGTACGCTGACTATCTCAGCGTTCCAAATATGCAAGTGCTCATTCTTTCAAAAAATGGCTAAAATCCCTCATACGTCACGACGAAGTTGTGAGTTCAATCCAAAACGGTCGCTACATTTCCAAAAAGTACTTATGGGCCCTAAACGGACATCGTCTGGAAAAGTTACGCTCAATTCCTCGTACGCTGACTATCCAAGCGTTCCAAATTTGCAAGTGCTCATTGTTTCAAAAAATGTCTAAAATCCCTCATACGTCACGACAAAGTTGTGAGTTCAATCCAAAACGGTCGCTACATTTCCAAAAAGTACTTATGGGCCTAAGACGGACACCGTACGCAAAAGTTGCGCTCAATTCTTCGTACGCCGACTATCCAAGCGTTCCAAATATGCAAGTGCTCATTCTTTCAAAAAATGGCCAAAATCCCTCATACGTCACGACGATGTAGTGAATTCAATTCAAAACGGTCGCTACATTTCCAAAAAGTACTTATGGGCCCTAAACGGACACCGTATGCAAAAGTTACGCTCAATTCCTCGTACGCCGACTATCCAAGCGTTCCAAATATGCAAGTGCTCATTCTTTCAAAAAAGGCTAAAATCCCTCATACGTCACGATGAAGTTGTCAGTTCAATCCAAAACGGTCACTACATTTCCAAAAAGTACTTATGGGCCCTAAACGGACACCGTCTGCAAAAGTTACGTTCAATTCTTCTTACGCCGACTCTCCAAACGTTACAAATATGGAAGCGCTCATTCTTTAGAAAAAAGGCCGAAATCCCGCATACGTCACGACGAAGTCTTGAGCTCAATCGAAAATGATCGCTACATTTCCAAAAAGAACTTATGGGCCCGAAGCGGACACCGTGTGCAAAATTCACGCTCAATTCTTCGTACGCCGACTATCCAAGCTTTACAAATATGCAAGTGCTCATTCTTTCAAAAAATGGCAGAAATCCCTCATATGTCACGACGAATTATGAGTTCAATCCAAAAAGGTCTCTACATTTCCAAAAAGTACTTATGGGCCCAAAACGGACACCGTACGCAAAAGTCACGCTCAATTCTTCGTACGCTGACTATCTCAGCGTTCCAAATATGCAAGTGCTCATTCTTTCAAAAAATGGCTAAAATCCCTCATATGTCACGACGAAGTTGTGAGTTCAATCCAAAACGGTCGCTACATTTCGAAAAAGTACTTTTGGGCCCTAAACGGACACCGTACGCAAAAGTTGCGCTCAATTCTTCGTACGCCGACTATCCAAGCGTTCCAAATATGCAAGTGCTCATTCTTTCAAAAAATGGCTAAAATCCCTCATACGTCACGACAAAGTAGTGAGTTCAATCCAAAACGATCGCTACATTTCCAAAAATTACTTATGGGCCCTAAACGGACACCGTCTGCAAAAGTTACGCTCAATTCCAAAAGAGGTCGAAATCACTCATAGGTCACAGTGAAGTCTTGAGTTCAATCCAAAACGGGCGCTACATTTCCAAAAAGTACTTATGGGCCCCAAACGGACACCGTCTGTAAAAGTCAAGCTCAATTCCTCGTACGCCGACTCTCCAAGCGTTACAAATATGGAAGCGCTCATTCTTTAGAAAAAAAGGCCGAAATCCCTCACACGTCACGACGAAGCCTTGAGCTCAAACCAAAATGATCGCTAAATTTCCAAAAAGTACTTATGGGCCCGAAACGGACGCCGTGTGAAAAAGTCACGCTCAATTCTTCGTACGTCGACTATCCAAACGTTCCAAATATGCAAGTTCTCATTCTTTCAAAAAAAGGCAGAAATCCCTCATACGTCACGACGAATTATGAGTTCAATCCAAAACGGTCGCTACATTTCCAAAAAGTACTTATGGGCCC
>NW_019229899.1:0-3303 GCF_002742605.1 Olea europaea var. sylvestris
ACGTGCAAAAGTTACGCTCAATTCTTGGTACGCCGACAATCCAAGCGTTCCAAATATGCAAGTGGTCATTATTTCAAAAAATGACCAAAATCCCTCATACGTCACGATGAAGTTGTGAGTTAAATGAAAAACGGTCGCTACATTTCCAAAAGGGACTTACGGGCCCAAAACGGATACCGGGTGCAAAAGTTACGCTCAATACTTCGTACGCCGACAATCCAAGGGTTCCAAATATGCAAGTGCTCCCACTTTCGAAAAATGACCGAAATCCCTCATACGTCACGATGAAGTGGTGAGTTCAATCCAGAACGGTCGCTACATTTCCAAAAAGTACTCACGGGCCCAAAACGGACACCGTGTGCAAAAGTTATGCTGAATTCTTCGTACGCCGACAATCCAAGGGTTCCAAATATGCAAGTGCTCCCACTTTCGAAAAATGACCGAAATCCCTCATACGTCACGATGAAGTGGTGAGTTCAATCCAGAACGGTCGCTACATTTCCAAAAAGTACTCACGGGCCCAAAACGGACACCGTGTGCAAAAGTTATGCTGAATTCTTCGTACGCCGACAATCCAAGGGTTCCAAATATGCAAGTGCTCCCACTTTCGAAAAATGACCGAAATCCCTCATACGTCACGACGAAGTGGTGAGTTCAATCCAAAACGGTCGCTACATTTCCAAAAAGTACTTACTGGCCCAAAATGGACATCGTGTTCAAAATTTACGCTCAATTCTTCGTACGTCGACAATCCAAGCGTTCCAAAATGTAAGTGCTCATCCTTTAGAAAAATGGCCAAAATCCCTAATACGTCATGACGAAGTTGTGAGTTCAATCCAAAACGGTCACTACATTTTCAAAAATTACTTATGGGCCCAAAACGGAAACCGTGTGCAAAAGTTACGCCCAATTCTTGGTACGCCGACAATCCAAGCTTTCCAAATATGCAAGTGCTCATTCTTTCGAAAAATGGTCAAAATCCCTCATACGTCACGACGAAGGGGTGAGTTCAATCCAAAACGGTCGCTACATTTCCAAAATGGACTTACGGGCCCAAAATGGACACCGGGTGCAAAAGTTTCGCTCAATTCTTCGTACGCCGACAATCGAAGCGTTCCAAATATGCAAGTGCTCACTCTTTCGAAAAATGGCCGAAATCCCTCATACGTCACGACGAAGGGGTGAGTTCAATCCAAAACGGTCGCTACATTTCCAAAATGGACTTACGGGCCCAAAATGGACACCGGGTGCAAAAGTTTCGCTCAATTCTTCGTACGCCGACAATCCAAGCGTTCCAAATATGCAAGTGCTCACTCTTTTGAAAAATGGCCGAAATCCCTCATACGTCACGACGAAGTGGTGAGTTTAATCTAAAACGGTCACTACATTTCCAAAAAGTACTTACAGGCCCAAAACGGACACCGTGTGCAAAAGTTACGCTCAATTCTTCGTACGCCGACAATCGAAGCGTTCCAAATATGCAAGTGCTCATTCTTTCGAAAAATGGCCAAAATCCCTCGTACGCCACGACGAAGTTGTGAGTTCAATCCAAAACGGTCGCTACATTTCCAAAAAGTACTTACAGGCCCAAAACGGACACCGTGTGCAAAAGTTACGCTCAATTCTTCGTACGCCGACAATCGAAGCGTTCCAAATATGCAAGTGCTCATTCTTTCGAAAAATGGCCAAAATCCCTCGTACGCCACGACGAAGTTGTGAGTTCAATCCAAAACGGTCGCTACATTTCCAAAAAGTACTTACAGGCCCAAAACGGACACCGTGTGCAAAAGTTACGCTCAATTCTTCGTACGCCGACAATCGAAGCGTTCCAAATATGCAAGTGCTCATTCTTTCGAAAAATGGCCAAAATCCCTCATACGTCACGACGAAGTGGTGAGTTCAATCCAAAACGGTCGCTACATTTCCAAAAAGTACTTACGGGCCCAAAACGGACACTGTGTGCAAGAGTTACGCTCAATTCTTCGTACAATCCAAGCGTTCCAAATATACAAGGGCTCATTCTTTCGAAAAATGGCCAAAATCCCTCATACGTCACGACGAAGTTGTGAGTTCAATCCAAAACGGTCGCTACATTTTCAAAAATTACTTATGGGCCCAAAACGGACACCGTGTGCAAAAGTTACGCTCAATTCTTGGTACGCCGACAATCCAAGCGTTCCAAATTTGCAAGTGGTCATTCTTTCAAAAAATGGCCAAAATCCCTCATACGTCACGATGAAGTTGTGAGTTAAATCAAAAACGGTCGCTACATTTCCAAAAAGGACTTACGGGCCCAAAACGGATACCGGGTGCAAAAGTTACGCTCAATTCATGGTACGCCGACAATCCAAGCGTTCCAAATATGCAAGTGCTCACACTTTTGAAAAATGACCGAAATCCCTCATACATCACTATGAAGTGGTGAGTTTAATCCAAAACGGTCGGTACATTTCCAAAAAGTACATACGGGCCCAAAATGGATACCGCGTACAAAAGTTACGCTCAATTCTTCGTACGTCGACAATCCAAGCGTTCCAAACATGCAAGTGCTCATTCTATCGAAAAATGGCCAAAATCCCTCATACGTCTTGACGAAGTTGTGAGTTCAATCCAAAACGGTCGCTACATTTTCAAAAATTACTTATGGGCCCAAAACGGTCACCGTGTGCAAAAGTTACGCCCAATTATTGGTACGCCGACAATCCAAGCTTTCCAAATATGCAAGTGCTCATTCTTTCGAAAAATGGCCGAAATCCCTCATACGTCACGACGAAGTTGTGAGTTAAATCCAAAACGGTCGCTACATTTCCAAAAAGGACTTACGGGCCCAAAACGGACACCGGGTGCAAAAGTTACGCTCAATTCACGGTACGCTGACAATCCAAGCGTTCCAAATATGCAAGTGCTCACACTTTCGAAAAATGACCGAAATCCCTCATACGTCACGATGAAGTGGTGAGTTCAATCCAAAACGGTCGGTACATTTCCAAAAAGTACTTACAGGCCCAAAACGAACATCGCGTGCAAAAGTTACGCTCAATTCTTCGTACGCCGACAATCCAAACGTTCCAAATATCCAAGTGCTCGCACTTTCGAAAAATGGCCAAAATCCCTCATACGTCACAATGAAGTGGTGAGTTCAATCCAAAATGGTGGCTACATTTCCAAAAAGTACTTACTAGCCCAAAACGGACACCGTATGCAAAAGTTACGCTCAATACTTCGTACGCCGACAATCCAAACGTTCCAAATATGCAAGAGCTCACACTTTCGAAAAATGACCAAAATCCCTCATACGTCACG
>NW_019229900.1:0-3303 GCF_002742605.1 Olea europaea var. sylvestris
AGCGTAACTTTTGCACACGGTGTCCGTTTTGGGCGCATAAGAATTTTTGGAAATTTAGCGACCGTTTTGGATTGAACTCACCAATTCATCGTGACGTATGAGGGATTTCGATCATTTTTCGAAGGAATGAGCACTTGCATGTTTGGATCGCTTGGATTGTCGACGTACGAAGAATTGAACGTAACTTTTGCACACGGTATCCGTTTTGGGCCCATAAGTGCCTTTTGGAAATGGAGCGATCGTTTTGGATTGAACTCACCACTTCGTCGTGACGGAGAGAGATTTTGGCGATTTTTCGAAAGAATGAGCACTTGCATATTTAGAACGCTTGGAGTGTCGGCGGACGAAGAATTGAGCGTAACTTTTGCACACGGTGTCCATTTTGGGCCCATAAGTACTTTTTGGAAATGTAGCGACCGTTTTGGATTGAACTCACCATTTCGTCGTGACGTATGAAGGATTTCGATCATTTTTCGAAGGAATGAGCACTTGCATGTTTGGATCGCTTGGATTGTCGACGTACGAAGAATTGAGCGTAACTTTTGCACACAGTATCCGTTTTGGGCCCATAAGTACCTTTTGGAATTGTAGCGACCGTTTTTGATTAAACTCACCACTTCGTCGTGACGTGTGAGTGATTTTGGCAATTTTTCGAAAGAATGAGCACTTGCATATTTAGAACGCTTGGAGAGTCGACGGACGAAGAATTGAGCGTAACTTTTGCACACGGTGTCCGTTTTGGGCCCATAAGAACTTTTTGGAAATGTTGAGACCGTTTTGGATTGAACTCACCACTTCGTCATGACGTACGAGTGATTTTGGCCATTTTTGGAAGGAATGAGCCCTTGTATATCTAGAACGCTTGGAGAGTCGGCGGACAAAGAATTGAGCGTAACTTTTGAACACGGTGTCCATTTTGGACCCACAAGAACTTTTTGGGAATGTAGCGACCGTTTTGATTTAAAAACTCACCACTTCGTCATGACGTACGAGGGATTTTGGCCATTTTTCAAAAGAATGAGCACTTGCATATTTGGAACGCTTGGATTGCCGACGTACGAAGAATTGAGCGTAACTTTTGCACACGTGTCCGTTTTGGGCCCATAAGTACTTTTTGGAAATGTGGCGATCATTTTGGATTGAACACATAACTTCATCATGACGTACGAGGGATTTTGGCCATTTTTCAAAGGAATGAGCACTTGCATATTTGGAACGGTTGGATTGTCGCCGTACGAAGAATTGAGCGTAACTTTTGCAAACGGCGTCTGTTTTTGGCCCATAAGTACTTTTTGGAAATGTAGCGACCGTTTTGGATTGAACTCACCACTTCATCGTGAAGTACGAGGGATTTTGACAATTTTTCGAAAGAATGAGAACTTGCATATTTTGAACGCTTGGAGAGTCGGCGTACGAAGAATTGAGCGTAACTTTTGCACACGGTGTCCATTTTGGGCCCATAATAACTTTTTGGAAATGTTGAGACCGTTTTGGATTGAACTCACCACTTTGTCATGACGTACGAGTGATTCTGGCCATTTTTGGAAGGAATGAGCCCTTGTATATTTAGAATGCTTGGAGAGTCGGCGGACAAAGAATTGAGCGTAACCTTTGAACACGGCGTCCATTTTGGGCCCACAAGAACTTTTTGGAAATCTAGCGACCGTTTTGGATTGAACTCACCACTTCATCGTGACGTACGAGGGATTTTGGCCATTTTTCAATAGAATGAGCACTTGCATATTTGGAACGCTTGGATTGTCGGTGTACGAAGAATTGAGCATAACTTTTGCATACGTGTCCGTTTTGGGCCCATAAGTACTTTTTGGAAATGTAGCGATCGTTTTGGATTGAACACATTACTTCATCGTGACGTATGAGGGATTTTGGCCATTTTTCAAAGGAATGAGCACTTGCGTATTTAGAACGCTTGGAGAGTCGGCGTACGAAGAATTGAGCGTAACTTTTGCACACGGTGTCCGTTTTGGGTGCATAAGAACTTTTTGGAAATGTAGTGACCGTTTTGGATTGAACTAACCATTTCGTCGTGACGTATGAGGGATTTTGGCCATTTTTTGAAAGAATGAGCACTTGCATATTTGGAATGGTTGGATTGTCGCCGTACGAAGAATTGAGCGTAACTTTTGCAAACGGCGTCCGTTTTGGGCACATAAGTACGTTTTGGAAATGTAGCGACCGTTTTGGATTGAACTCACCACTTCGTCGTGACGTGCAAGGGATTTTGGCCATTTTTCGAAAAAATGATCGCTTGCATGATTAGAACGCTTGGAAAGTCGGCGGACGAAGAATTGAGCGTGACTTTTGTAAACGGCGTCTGTTTTGGGCCCATAAGTACCTTTTGAAAATGTAGCGACCGTTTTGGATTGAACTCACCACTTCGTCGTTACGTATGAGGGATTTCGATCATTTTTCGAAGGACTGAGCACTTGCATATTTAGATCGCTTGGATTGTCGACGTACGAAGAATTGAGCGTAACTTTTGCACACGATATCCGTTTTGGGCCCATAAGTACTTTTTGGAAATGAAGCGACCATTTTGGATTGATCTCACCACTTCGTCGTGACGGATGAGAGATTTTGGCAATTTTTCGAAATAATGAGCACTTGCATATTTAGAACGCTTGGAGTGTCGGCGGACGAAGAATTGAGTGTAACTTTTGCACACGGTGTCCATTTTAGCCCCAAAAGTACTTTTTGGAAATGTAGCGACCGTTTTGGATTGAACTCACCACTTCATCGTGACGTATGCAGGATTTCAGCCATTTTTCAAAAGAATGAGCACATGCGTGTTTGGAACGCTTGAATTGTCGGTGTACGAAGAATTGAGCGTAACTTTTGCACGCGGTGTCCATTTTGGGCCCACAAGTACTTTTTGGAAATGTAGCGACCGTTTTGGATTGAACTCACCACTTCATCATGACGTATGAGGGATCTCGGCCATTTTTCGAAAGAATGAGCACTTGCATATTTGGAACGCTTGGATAGTCGGCGTACGAAGAATTCAGCGTAACTTTTGCACACGGTGTCCGTTTTGGGCCCATAAGTACTTTTTCGAAATGTAGCGACCGTTTTGGATTGGACTCACAACTTCGTCATGACGTACGAGTGATTTTGGCCATTTTTCAAAAGAATGAGCACTTGCATATTTGGAACGCTTGGATTGCCGCCGTACGAAGAATTGAGCGTAACTTTTGCACAGGGTGTCCGTTTTGGGCCCATAAGTACTTTTTGGAAATATAGTGACCGTTTTGGATTGAACTCACCACTTCGTCGTGACGTACG
>NW_019229901.1:0-753 GCF_002742605.1 Olea europaea var. sylvestris
GGATCAGCGAGTGTAGCCTCCTCGGACTCAGTCAAAACTATTGCCGGCTCACCCATATGTATAAAGGGTTCTTTAGCAGGAAATCCAGCAGTGGAAGAGTCATCTATACCCTGTACAACCGATGCAAACGACTTCCGTGAACTCCGTTCAGCTTGAGACAGGCTCGGAAGGCTAGAAACTGCAGTAGCATGTCTTTCGGCCTTGATTGAGCACTGTCTGGGCCTCATGTGGAAAAACCGATGATGAAAATGGATTCAAATTAACTGGAAGAACATTCTGATCAAAAGTAGCCGGAGGGCCGCCGGGACGCCGCCGGCCGGCCGCTAGCAGCTCCGTTTTCCGGCCAAAATCAACCGGAGGCAGAATTTTATGATTTTCAACAGCCTTGTGCGGAATTTCATGCTGAAATACGCGGTCAGGCGCCTTTCCCGAGGTGAGAACCGTAGAGGTCGGAAATCTCAATTTTTCGACAAACTGCCCGTTTACGTTTGGTGCCGTAACAGGAGCGTCCGACCTCCAATTGCCATGATTTTTTGATCAAAGGTTCGCCATTTCATGGGAATTCTGAATATGTGGCGCGTGTCTTTGTTGGAGCTTCTTACGAGAATTAATTTCGAAATCAGTTTCGGGCTGCACTTTTTCCAAAGTTTCAATTCCGGCGAAATTGGATGTCGAGGACACCACCCCAGGGGTTTTTGGACCTTCTGAGTTCATTGGTGGTGGTCCCATATCCAAATTCTGATCAGAAGTGGG
>NW_019229901.1:1592-3303 GCF_002742605.1 Olea europaea var. sylvestris
CCCTCTCCAAAGAGCTTAAAAACCAAGTCCTCAATAGCAAATCTCATGGTAGATCCAACTTTCATTCCATGGTCCTTCTTAAAGTGATCAATCAACATATGCTTGACACCATGTCGCTCTGAGCTGATCTCAGCCAACAACCCCTGTGCAAGAGTGGTTTGAGGAACTGTCCCGGTACTTGATCCTTGCGCTGATTGAGTACTATCTGTGTGTGTCTTTAATGGTGGAGAACTCATATGTGTCGGCTCAGGGGCCAAATCAGTATTAGCTGTGGGAATAGGAGCTATGGAAGTGGGTACCTCGATTGGAGCATTTGGAGTAGGCTCAGCAACTGAATGAATATACGGAGGTACCTCTGGATCAACTGTGATACGAGTAGAGGTAGGAACTGCCGATGCAGATTCTGACTCAGTCACAACTGCGGTAGTAGTAGTGGGAAGCACAGAAGGCACTGTTGAAACTGGAACCCACTGCTTCTTTGGCTCCACAAACGTCACCTTGCCCTTATCCTTATCAGTCCTAGTAATAGGGGGCCGAACAGGGGGGGTGCACAACAACTGCAGGAGGAGGAGGAGGAGGAGGAACCGTAGTACACTGATCATAAGAATGACCCAAGTGTAGAAGCCACGGTTACCAGCACGCTCAATCCAAACCCTGTCGGGCAACTTATGCCCCAAATTCACCTCAATGCACACCCTTGCCTCACTAGGTCGTCTCAAGTCGGTGGTGGCCTCATCAATTCTCAAGGGCATTCCTATTGCCCCAGATAAGGCGAAAAGGAACCCCTTCGCACGTAAATGTACTGGAAGCAGAGAGAACGATACCCATACGGGAACTATCGGAGTCTCTTGCTCAGGTGTAAAGTCACATGTCCACTTAAGGACTCTCATCGGACAACCATCAATATACCATGAAGGTTTAAGAAAAAGCCTGCTGTAATCCTCCTCATGTGTAAGGTGTATAAGAATGTGTGTTGTGTCAATCAATCCCACCTCGAAACAACCATGGAACCCAAACTTAGAAAAAATCTCACGTACCTTCCTCATGGTTGGCTTGCGATGTGGAAATTTCCCCACAAGTGTATACTTGTAAGGATCAGCGAGTGTAGCCTCCTCGGACTCAGTCAAAACTATTGCCGGCTCACCCATATGTATAAAGGGTTCTTTAGCAGCAAACCCAACAGTGGAAGAGTCATCTATACCCTGTAGAACCGATGCAAACGACTTTCGTGAATTCCGTTCAGCTTGAGACAGGCCCGGACGGCTAGAAACTGCAGTAGCATAGGTCTTTCCGCCCTGATTGAGCACTGTCTGGGCCTCATGTGGAAAAACCGATGATGGAATTGGGTCCGTAACAAAATTCCCCACATTCTGGTGAAGTGTCACCGGCGCGTGACCACCACGCGCCGGCCGTTGACCGGCCGCGATTTTCCAACGGTGTCAGAAAATTATGATTTTTCACAGGGAGATGTAGAATTTCATGCTGATCATCACGGTATGTTCCGTTTTCCGAAAAGAGTTCAGGATTGCCCCGAATCTGCGATTTTCCGAGCGACTGGACGGAAATTGCGATCGCCGGTGAGGGCGCGTCCGGGGTCGGAATTGGATGATTTTTTAGTCAAAGGTTCGCCTTTTCATGGGTAATCTTATGGTCAGGCGCGTGTCCTTGTTTGATCTCTGTGGAAGGGTTAATTGAAAAATCAGTTTTTGGC
>NW_019229902.1:0-3301 GCF_002742605.1 Olea europaea var. sylvestris
CGACACAGTCGAGAAAAATTACGAAATTGCCCCATGCGCGGTTTTCGTTCCCGATCAACCTGTCAAATTTGAGCCCATTACGATACAGTCGCGAAAAATGACGAAAATGCCCCCGGCGCGATTTTTGTTTTCGATCAACCCGTTAAATTTCAGTCCATTCCGACATCGTCGAGAAAAATGACGAAATTGCCCCCGGCGCATTTTTGTTCCCGATCAACCTGTCAAATTTGAGCCCATTCCGGCACAGTCGAGAAAAATGACGAAATTGCTGTCGGCGCGATTTTTATTTCAGATCAATCTGCTAAATTTCAGCCAATTTCGACATAGTCGAGAAAAATTACGAAATTACCCCCGGCGCGACTTTTGTTTCCAATCAACCTGTCAAACTTGAGCCCATTCCGACACAGGCGAGAAAAATGACGAAATCGCCGCCGGCGCGATTTTTATTTCCCATCAAACTGCAAAATTTCAGCCAATTTCGACATAGTCGAGAAAAATGACGAAATTGCCCCCGTCGCGATTTTTGTTTCCAATCAAACTGTCAAATTTGAGCCTATTCCGACACAGTCGCGAAAAATGACGAAATTACACCCGGCGCGGTTTTTGTTCTCTATCAACTTGTCGAATTTGAGCCCATTCCGACACAGTCGATAAAATGACAAAATTGCCCCCTGCGCGATTTTTAATTTAGATCAAACTGTCAAATTTCAGCCAATTCCGACACAGTCACGAAAAATGACGAAATTACACCTGGCGCAATTTTTGTTCCCGATAAACCTGTCAAATTTGAGCCCATTCTGACACAGTCGAGAAAAATGACGAAATTGCCGCCGGCGCGATTTTTATTTCCCATCAAACTGCCAAATTTAAGCCAATTCTGACACAGTCGAGAAAAATGACGAAATTACGCCCGGCGTGGTTTTTGTTCCCGATCAACCTGTCAAATTTGAGCTCATTCCGACACAGTCGAGAAAAATGACGAAATTGTCACCGGCGCGATTTTTATTTACGATCAAATTGAAAAATTTCGGCCAATTCCGACACAGTCGAGAAAAATGACGAAATTGCCGTCGGCGCGGTTTTTGTTTCCGATCAACCAGTGAAATTTAACCAATTCCGACACAGTCACGAAAAATGACGAAATTACACTCGGCGCTATTATTGTTCCCGATCAACCTGTCAAATTTGAGCCCATTCCGACACAGTCGAGAAAAATGACGAAATTGCCGCCGGCGTGATTTTTATTTCCGATCAAACGGCCAAATTTCAGCCAATTCCGACACAGTCGAGAAAAATGACGAAATTGCCCACGGCGCGATTTTTGTTTCCAATCAACCAGTCAAATTTTAGCCAATCTCGACACAGTCGCGAAAAATGGCGAAATTACACCCGGCGCGGTTTTTATTCCCGATCAACCTGTCAAATTTGAGCCCATTCCGACACAGTCGAGAAAAATGACAAAATTGCCCCCTGCGCGATTTTTATTTCAGATCAAACTGCCAAATTTCAGCCAATTCCGACACAGTCGCGAAAAATGACGAAATTACACCCGGGGCGTTTTTGTTCCCGATCAGCCTGTCAAATTTGAGCCAATTCCGACACAGTCGAGAAAAATTACGAAATTGCCCCATGCGGGGTTTTCGTTCCCGATCAACCTGTCAAATTTGAGCCCATTACGACACAGTCGCGAAAAATGACGAAATTGCCCCCGGCGCGATTTTTGTTTCCGATCAACCCGTTAAATTTCAGTCCATTCCGACATCGTCGAGAAAAATGACGAAATTGCCCCCAGCGCAATTTTTGTTCTCGATCAACCTATCAAATTTGAGCCCATTCTGACACAGTCGATAAAAATGACGAAATTGCCGGCGGCACGATTTTTATTTCCCAACAAACTGCCAAATTTTAGCCAATTTCGACACAGTCGAGAAAAATGACGAAATTACCCCCGGCGCGATTTTTGTTCCCAATCAACCTGTCAAACTTGAGCCCATTCCGACACAGTCGAGAAAAATGACGAAATTGCCGCCGGCGCGATTTTTATTTCCCATCAAACTGTAAAATTTCAGCCAATTTCGACATAGTCGAGAAAAATGACGAAATTGCCCCCGGCGCGATTTTTGTATCCGATCAAACTGTCAAATTTGAGCCCATTCCGATACAGTCGCGAAAAATGATGAAATTACACCCGGCGCGGTTTATGTTCTCGATCAACCTGTCGAATTTGAACCCATTCCGACACAGTCGAGAAAAATGACGAAATTGCCCCCTGCGCGATTTTTAATTTAGATCAAACTGTCAAATTTCAGCCAATTCCGACACAGTCGCGAAAAATGACAAAATTACACCCGGCGCGATTTTTGTTCCCGATAAACCTGTCAAATTTGAGCCCACTCCGACACAGTCGAGAAAAATGACGAAATTGCCGCCGGCGCGATTTTTATTTCCCATCAAACTGTCAAATTTCAGCCAATTCCGACACAGTCGAGAAAAATGACGAAATTACACCCGGCACTGTTTTTCTTTCCGATCAACCAGTCAAATTTAAGCCAATTCCGACACAGTCGCGAAAAATGACGAAATTACACCCGGCGCGGTTTTTGTTCCCGATCAACCTGTCAAATTTGAGCACATTCCGACACAGTCGAGAAAAATGACGAAATTGCACCATGCGCGGTTTTCGTTCCCGATCAACCTGTCAAATTTGAGCTCATTACGACACAGTCGCGAAAAATGACGAAATTGCCCACGGCGCGATTTTTGTTTCCGATCAACCCGTTAAATTTCAGCCCATTCCGACATCGTCGAGAAAAATGACGAAATTGCCCCCGGCGCAATTTTTGTTCTCGATCAACCTGTCAAATTTGAGCCCATTCCGGCACAGTCGAGAAAAATGACGAAATTGCTACCGGCGCGATTTTTATTTCCCATCAAACTGCAAAATTTCAGCCAATTTCGACATAGTCGAGAAAAATGACGAAATTGCCCCCGGCGCGATTTTTCTTTCCGATCAAACTGTCAAATTTGAATCCATTCAGACACAGTCGCGAAAAATGACGAAATTACACCTGGCGCGGTTTTTGTTCTCGATCAACCTGTCGAATTTTAGCCCATTCCGACACAGTCGAGAAAAACGACGAAATTGCCCCCTGCGCGATTTTTAATTTAGATCAAACTGCCAATTTTCAGCCAATTCCGACACAGTCGCGAAAATTGACGAAATTACACCCGGCGCGATTTTTGTTCCCGATAAACCAGTCAAATTTGAGCCCATTCTGACACAGTCGAAAAAAATGACGAA
>NW_019229903.1:0-3301 GCF_002742605.1 Olea europaea var. sylvestris
GATCGGAAACAAAAATCGCCCCGGGGGCAATTTCGTCATTTTTCGCGACTGTGTCGGAATGGTCTCAAATTTGACAGGTTGATAGGAAACAAAAACCGCGCCGGGTGTAATTTCGCCATTTTTCGCGACTGTGTCGGAATGGGCTAAAATTTGACTGGTTGACCGGAAACAAAAATCGCGCCGGGGGCAATTTCGTCATTTTTCTCGACTGTGCCGGAATTGGCTGAAATTTGGCAGTTTGATCGGAAACAAAAATCGCCCCGGGGGCAATTTCGTCATTTTTCGCGACTGTGTCGGAATGGGCTAAAATTTGACTGGTTGACCGGAAACAAAAATCGCGCCGGGGGCAATTTCGTCATTTTTCTCGACTGTGCCGGAATTGGCTGAAATTTGGCAGTTTGATCGGAAACAAAAATCGCCCCGGGGGCAATTTCGTCATTTTTCGCGACTGTGTCGGAATGGGCTAAAATTTGACTGGTTGACCGGAAACAAAAATCGCGCCGGGGGCAATTTCGTCATTTTTCTCGACTGTGCCGGAATTGGCTGAAATTTGGCAGTTTGATCGGAAACAAAAATCGCCCCGGGGGCAATTTCGTCATTTTTCGCGACTGTGTCGGAATGGGCTAAAATTTGACTGGTTGACCGGAAACAAAAATCGCGCCGGGGGCAATTTAGTCATTTTTCGCGACTGTGTCGGAATGGGCTAAAATTTGACTAGTTGATCGGAAACAAAAACCGCGCCAGGGGCAATTTCGTCATTTTTCGTGACTGTGTCGGTATGGGCTAAATTTGACAGGTTGATCGGAAACAAAAAATCGCGCCGGGGGCAATTTAGTCATTTTTTGCGACTGTGTTGGATTGGGTTAAAATTTGACAGGTTGATCGGAAACAAAAATCGCGCCAGTGGCAATTTCGTCATTTTTCGCGACTGTGTCGGAATGGGCTGAAATTTGGCAGTTTGATCGGAAACAAAATTCGCCCCGGGGGCAATTTCGTCATTTTTCGCGACTGTGTCGGAATGGTCTCAAATTTGACAGGTTGATCAGGAACAAAAACCGCGCCGGGTGTAATTTCGCCATTTTTCGCGGCTGTGTCGGAATGGGCTAAAATTTGACTGGTTGACCGGAAACAAAAACCGCGCCGCGGGCAATTTAGTCATTTTTCGCGACTGTGTCGGAATGGGGTAAAATTTGACAGGTTGATAGGAAACAAAAATCGCGCCAGTGGCAATTTCGTCATTTTTCGCGACTGTGTCGGAATGGGCTGAAATTTGACAGTTTGATCGGAAACAAAAATCGCGCGAGGTGCAATTTCGTCATTTTTCGTGACTGTGTCGGAATGGTCTCAAATTTGACAGGTTGATCGGAAACAAAAACAGCGCCGGGTGTAATTTCGTCATTTTTCGCGACTGTGTCGGAATGGGCTAAAATTTGACTGGTTGATCGAAAACAGAAACCGCGCCGGGGGCAATTTTGTCATTTTTCTCGACTGTGTCGGAATTGGCTGAAATTTGGCAGTTTGATCGGAAACAAAAATCGCGCCGGGGGCAATTTCGTTATTTTTCGCAACTGTGTCGGAATGGTCTCAAATTTGACAGGTTGATAAGGAACAAAAACCTCGCCGGGTGTAATTTCACCATTTTTCGCGACTGTGTCGGAATGGGCTGAAATTTGACTGGTTGATCGGAAACAAAAATCGCGCCGGGGGCAATTTCGTCATTTTTCGCGACTGTGTTGGAATGGGCTAAAATTTGACAGGTTGATCGGAAACAAAAACTGCGCCGGGGGCAATTTCGTCATTTTTCGCGACTGTGTCGGAATGGGCTGAAATTTGACAGGTTGATCGGAAACAAAAATCTTGCCGGGGGCAATTTCGTCATTTTTCGCGACTGTGTCGGAATGGTCTCAAATTCGACAGGTTGATCGGGAACAAAAACCGCGCCGGGTGTAATTTTGTCATTTTTTCGCGACTGGGTCGGAATTGGCTAAAATTTGACTGGTTGATCGGAAACAAAAATCGCGCTGGGGGCAATTTCGTCGTTTTTCTCGACTGTGTCTGAATGGTCTCAAATTTGACAGGTTGATCGGGAACAAAAACCTCGCCTGGTGTACTTTCGTCATTCTTCTCGACTGTGTCGGAATTGGCTAAAATTTGACTGGTTGATCGGAAGCAAAAATCGCACCGGGGGCAATTTCCTCATTTTTCGCGACTTTGTCGAAATGGGCTGAAATTTGACAGGTTGATCGGAAACAAAAATCGCGCCGGGGGTAATTTCGTCATTTTTCTCGACTGTGTCTGTATGGTCTCAAATTTGACAGGTTGATCGTGAACAAAAACCGCGCCGGGTGTAATTTCGCCATTTTTCGCGACTGTCTCGGAGTTGGCTAAAATTTGACTGGTTGGTCGGAAACAAAAACCTCGCCGGGGACAATTTCGTCATTTTTCGCGACTGTGTCGGAATGGGCTAAAATTTGACAAGAAGATCGGAAACAAAAACCGCGCCGGAGGCAATTTCGTCATTTTTCGCGACTGTGTCGGAATGGGCTGAAATTTGACAGGTTGATCGGAAACAAAATCCGCGCCGGGTGTAATTTCGTCATTTTTCGCGACTGTGTCGGAATGGGCTCAAATTTGACAGGTTGATCGGAAACAAAATCCGCGCCGGGTGTAATTTCGTCATTTTTCGCGACTGTGTCGGAATGGGCTCAAATTTGACAGGTTGATCGGAAACAAAATCCGCGCCGGGTGTAATTTCGTCATTTTTCGCGACTGTGTCGGAATGGGCTCAAATTTGACAGGTTGATCGGAAACAAAATCCGCGCCGGGTGTAATTTCGTCATTTTTCGCGACTGTGTCGGAATGGGCTCAAATTTGACAGGTTGATCGGAAACAAAATCCGCGCCGGGTGTAATTTCGTCATTTTTCGCGACTGTGTCGGAATGGGCTCAAATTTGACAGGTTGATCGGAAACAAAATCCGCGCCGGGTGTAATTTCGTCATTTTTCGCGACTGTGTCGGAATGGGCTCAAATTTGACAGGTTGATCGGAAACAAAATCCGCGCCGGGTGTAATTTCGTCATTTTTCGCGACTGTGTCGGAATGGGCTGAAATTTGACAGGTTGATCGGAAACAAAAATCGCGCCGGGGACAATTTCGTCATTTTTCGCGACTGTATCGGAATGGTCACAAATTTGACAGGTTGATCGTGAACAAAAACAGCGCCGGGTGTAATTTCGCCATTTTTTCCGACTGTCTCGGAGTGGGCTAAAATTTGACTGGTTGGTCGGAAACAAAAACCTCG
>NW_019229904.1:0-3300 GCF_002742605.1 Olea europaea var. sylvestris
TCGCGCCGGTGGCAATTTCATCATTTTTCTCGATAGTGTCGGAATGGGCTCGAATTTGACAGGTTGATTGGAAACAGAAACCGTGCCGGGGGCAGTTTCGTCACTTTTCTCGACTGTGTCGGAATTGACTGAAATTTGGCAGTTTGATATGAAATAAAAATCGCGCCGGGGGCAATTTCGTCATTTTTCTCGACTGTGTCGGAATGGGCTCAAATTTGACAGGTTAATCGGAAACAAAAATATCGCCGGGGGCAATGACGTCATTTTTCTCGACTGTGTCGGAATTGGCTGAAATTTGGCAGTTTGATCGGAAATTAAAATCGCGCCGACGGCAACTTCGTCATTTTTCTCGAATGTGTCGAAATTGGCTGAAATTTGGCAGTTTGATCTGAAATAAAAATCGCGCCTGGGGCAATTTCGTCAATTTTCTCGACTGTGTCGGAATGGGCTAAAATTTGTCAGGTTGATCGGAACCAAAAATCGTGCCGGTGCAATTTCGTCATTTTTCGCGACTGTGTCGGAATTGGCTAAAATTTGACTTGTTGATCGGAAGCAAAAACAGCGCCGGGGGCAATTTCGTCATTTTTCTCGACTGTGTCGGAATTGGCTGAAATTTGGCAGTTTGATCGGAAATTAAAATCGCGCCGACGGCAACTTCGTCATTTTTCTCGAATGTGTCGAAATTGGCTGAAATTTGGCAGTTTGATCTGAAATAAAAATCGCGCCTGGGGCAATTTCGTCATTTTTCTCGACTGTGTCGGAATTGGCTGAAATTTGGCAGTTTGATCGGAAATTAAAATCGCGCCGACGGCAACTTCGTCATTTTTCTCGAATGTGTCGAAATTGGCTGAAATTTGGCAGTTTGATCTGAAATAAAAATCGCGCCTGGGGCAATTACGTCAATTTTCTCGACTGTGTCGGAATGGGCTAAAATTTGTCAGATTGATCGGAACCAAAAATCGTGCCGGAGCAATTTCGTCATTTTTCGCGACTGTGTCGGAATTGGCTGAAATTTGACAGGTTGATCGGAGACAAAAATCGCGCCGGGCACAATTTCGTCCTCTTTCTCGACTGTTTCGGAATCGGCTAAAATTTGGCAGTTTGATCTGAAAAAAAAATCCCGCCGGGGGCAATTTCGTCATTTTTCTCGACAGTGTCGGAATGGGCTCGAATTTGACAGGTTGATTGGAAACAGAAACCGCGTCGGGGGCAATTTCGTCACTTTTCTCGACTGTGTCGGAATTGGCTGAAATTTGGCAGTTTGTTCTGATATAAAAATCGCGCCGGGGACAATTTCGTCATTTTTCTCGACTGTGTCGGAATGGGCTCAAATTTGACAGGTTGATCGGAAACAAATATATCGCCGGGGGCAATTTCGTCATTTTTCTCGACTGTGTCGAAATTGGCTGAAATTTGGCAGTTTGATCGGAAATAAAAATCGCGCCGGCGGCAACTTCGTCATTTTTCTCGGATGTGTCGAAATTGGCTGAAATTTGGCAGTTTGATCTGAAATAAAAATCGCGCCAGGTGTAATTTCGTCATTTCTTGCGACTGTGTCGGAATTGGCTGAAATTTGACTTGTTGATCGGACACAAAAATCGCGCCGGGGGCAATTTCATCATTTTTCTTGACTGTGACGGAATTGGATGAAATTTGGCAGTTTGATTTGAAATAAAAGTCGCGCCAGGGGCAATTTCGTCATTTTTCTCGACTGTCTCGGAATGGGCTCAAATTTGACAGGTTGATCGGAAACAAAAATCGCGCTGGAGCAATTTCGTCATTTTTCACGACTGCGTCGGAATTGGCTAAAATTTGACAGGTTGATCGGAGACAAAAATCGCGCCGGGGGCAATTTCGTCATTTTTCTCGACTGTGTTGGAATTGGCTGAAATTTGGCAGTTTGATCTGAAATAAAAATCGCGCCAGGGGCAATTTCGTCATTTTTCTCGACTGTGTCGGAATGGGCTCAAATTTGACAGGTTGATCGGAAACAAAAATCGTACCGGGGGCAATTTCGTCATTTTTCTCGAATGTGTCGAAATTGGCTGAAATTTGGCAGTTTGATCGGAAATAAAAATCGCTCCGGCGGCAATTTCGTCATTGTTCTCGACTGTGTCGGAATGGGCTCAAATTTGGCAGGTTTACCGGGAACAAAAATCGCGCCGGGTGTAATTTCGTCATTTTTCGCGACTGTGTCGGAATTGGCTAAAATTTGACTTGTTTTTTCGGAAACAAAAACCGCGTCGGGGGCGATTTCGTCATTTTTCTCGACTGTGTCGGAATTGGCTGAAATTTGGCAGTTTGATCTGAAATAAAAATCGAGCCGGGGGCAATTTCGTCATTTTTCTCGACTGTGTCGGAATTGGCTGAAATTTGGCAGTTTGATCTGAAATAAAAATCGAGCCGGGGGCAATTTCGTCATTTTTCTCGACTGTTTCGGAATGGGCTCAAATTTAACAGGTTGATCGGAAACAAAAATATCGCCGGGGACGAATTCGTCATTTTTCTCGACTGTGTCGGAATTGGCTGAAATTTGGAAGTTTGATCGGAAATAAAAATTGTACCGACGGCAACTTCGTCATTTATCTCGAATGTGTCGAAATTGGCTGAAATTTGGCAGTTTGATCTGAAATAAAAATCGCGCCAGGGGCGATTTCGTCAATTTTCCCGACAGTGTCGGAATGGGCTCGAATTTGACAGGTTGATCGGAAACAAAAACCGCGCCGGGAGCAATTTCGTCATTTTTCGGGACTGTGTCGGAATTTGCTAAAATTTGGCAGTCTGATCTGAAATAAAAATCACGCCGTGGGCAATTTCGTCATTTTTTCGACTGTTTCGGAATGGGCTCAAATTTGACAGGTTGATCGGAAACAAAAATTGCGCAAGGGGCAATTTCGTCATTTTTCTCGACTGTGTCGGAATGGGCTCAAATTTGACAGGTTTACCCGGAACAAAAATCGCGCCGGGTGTAATTTTGTCATTTTTCGCAACTGTGTCGGAATGGGCTAAAATCTGTCAGTTTGATCGGAACCAAAAATCGTGCCGGAGCAATTTCGTCATTTTTCGCTACTGTTTCGGAATTGGCTAAAATTTGACTGGTTGATCGGAGACAAAAATGGTGCCGGGCACAATTTCGTCATTTTTCTCGACTGTTTCGGAATCGCCTAAAATTTGGCAGTTTGATCTGAAATAAAAATCGCGCCGGGGACAATTTCGGCATTTTTCTCGACAGTGTCGGAATGGGCTCGAACTTGACAGGTTGATTGGAAACAGAAACCGCGCCGGGGGCAATTTCGTCAC